>NW_019268521.1:521165-533823 GCF_002738365.1 Cucurbita moschata
TTTTTTTTTTTTTTTTTTTTTTTTTTTTTTTTTTTTTTTTTTTTTTGGTCTAGGTTTTCAACCCAAATACGAAATAAAAAAGAAGGATCGGGAGAGGTCAGAAGAGGAGGTGAACTTTTCCGTTGAAGAGAGGAAGAAAGTGACGGTAAGTGGCAGATGGCGGGTGGGGATGAGTTTTTTTGTTCGAAGAAGATGAAGAAAAAAGTGGGTTTTTATTGGAATTTATATTCTAAAGTCTCGTAATTAATGATTTTATTTTTAATATTAATAATAATTTATATTATTTTGTTTGCAATATAATATAATGGATTATACAACCGATTGAAAGTTATTAGTGTAATCTTAAACACGTGTCATAAACATATTTAAATGATAATCTTTAGAGTATATGGAAACATTTGAGTGGGGATATCCTATTGTAACGGTTACAAAAATAAATAATTGGTCACCGGAAAGGGCGTGAAAATTTCGGCAATGCGCCAGAATTTTCATACCTTCAACCTATCATGCAGTACCCCGATGCCCTCGATCTTCCAAACCACTACACACTCCTATCCTTTGAAAAATAAATAAAAGAGTACACGGTCTAGCTTCGCAACATGCGACCCACACTCCTGTAGCAACCAATCCGATAACCCACGTCTCGATCCAAAACACTACCTGCTACGTTTTGTGTCTGAAACTAGTGACTCATTCGATTTAGTTGGCTTGACTTCGCTTCGTGAGGCTTTTCGATTCAAAACTAAGTTATTTGGCTCGAAATAAGGAAATTTTACCCATTTCCACCTTTTCGACAGTCTTGAAGCTAAATTTGACTTTACCGAAGGTGATTAAGGTCAGAAGAATGCTAAATTTCTCAATTCAAGTTGAATTAGATTAGAAAATTATAGTTATTAAGAGAATTTAGTAAATGTTCTATAGGAAATATTTCGACGAGGCTTGGAATATTATTCGAAGGATGAGCTCAAGCAATTATTTTAGGGAGAACGTCAGACAAGGTCAACCAATCAAGTGGTCTTACTATCGGCTTGGTTGGAAGTTGTATTATATAGGATGACACGTGCCCAGTGACTTTGCACGTGTCATATATTTGTTATACATGATGTGATTATAATATGATATGTCTATGATATGATATGATATATCTATGACATGATAAGTTTATGATATCATACGTGCATGATATGATATGGTATGTTGGGAGACATGATATGTTTTATAATGTGACACGTTGATATGACAAGATGTATGCTATGAATAACATGCGATAAGATATTTTGACATGATGTACAATCCCGAGACATGCATTGAAAGCTATGATAAAAATTTCTCCTTTTACTATGGTATGGACGTGTACGTTATCAGGCAGAAAAACGATCATTATGTTTATCATAATGTTGCGTTGGTCACTATTCCTACTGAGTACCCGGCAACAGCACCAAAGAATGCTAGTCCGACCAGGAAAGGGACCCAGGAGGTGTGCGAACCGACTAGTGGGTCGTGTGTAGAATAGTAAATACAAATCCAATTACCCGCTTAGATAGTCGTCTAAGAGAATACGGATTTAAAGTATAGGTTCCACTCATGATTGTATGGGTTTGCATCTAACCCCAAGTGGGCCACTTACCGAGTATTTCTTAAAATACTAACTCATGTGTTATTCTTATTTTTCAAATAAAGGCAAAGCTCTCATGTACGGCTGACGGTGGCATCGCAACTTAGAAGACCATGACACATGCATATGAGTCTATGATGCTGTTTTATGATAATGTTTTAAACGATTATTTCCGCATAAAATCGCAGTAGAGACTTTAGGGTAAGAAGAAATATAGGATCGTTACATCTGTACAATAAATTTGTATAACATTGATCTTAATATTTGAAAAAATAATTATATACGAATTGATTTAAGTTTTAAGTGAATTATGAACTACTACTCCTAAAAGTTTGTCCTTTGATTTACACGGGTGAAAACGAGTTTTGTAGTCTATTCAATATGTTTACCATTTTCGAAACATTGCTAAATAGAGAGCTAAGAACATAATCTTATGAGATGAAATTCACTCCTTCTCATATAAGGTAAGCATATGAATAGTTCCATTGACGTATATGGTAAACTATAATTTAGTATTAAATATCCTTAACACCCACCGCAAGCTAAGGGTCGGATTTGAACGAACGTGAAGTTTGGATCTGAAAAATTCAAAGAGAGGTTGAGAAACACTTTTCGTGAAGATGTCAACAACCTGATTTGGAGGAGGTGTAGAGAAACACTTTCTTGCCCATCGAAAACTGTAGAGGGATCGTCCCTTAGCGGCGATGCTGCCTTGGCTTTGGCGAGAATATGTCTAACCCATGAACAAGGATCATCGCTCAGTGACGATTCTGCCTTGGCTCCGGTGATAATATTTCTAACCCAAGAAGTAGAACGGAGAACCTAGAGTAAGAGACAAAGACAATGTTGAAGCCGAAAGAGTCACCACAATGCGCGAAGAAGCCAATTTTGGCGAGAAAAGAGGCGGTGACTTGGTTGGCAAAGAGGCCAGTGCGGTACTCAGATTTCGAAGGTAAATCTCTATAGAAGGTCGATAGCCTTCTCGAGATTCTGTATATTTTCGATGAGAATGCTGATGAGGATCATGAGGTTAGGGTTTTTGTGAACGTTGAAGGAAAGATTAGGAAGAAAATGAAAGAGGCTATATTGGTCAAGGGAAAATCGATTGGGTTGGAAAAGGTGAGGTTGTATGTACAGAGTATGGCGAAAGGTGATTTGGAGATCAATAGAGTGGAGTCGAAGAGCAATCAATCGGCTTCGCCTGCGGTAGCCATGGTGACTGCCCCTGCGGTGTCAAAGCCAACAGTGGTGGTGAAAAAGAATAGTAGAGGTTTCAAAAGCCATTGAAAAGAAAGGATTAGGGTTGCTAAACCGAAAGGGCTCTAATACCATGAAAATGTTTGCTTAATCCACCACACCTAAATTGTGAGTGAAAGTTCTCTATTTATAATCAAATAAATTACAAGAATATGAAAATAGTAATAAATGGGAAGAACAATATATGAAAAGATACATACGTTAATAAGGCAAATATCTAGATATTTATTTTTAATAAAGTATCAAATATGGTAGATATGGTAAACTATAATTTAGTATTAAATATCCTTAACACTCTCACTTGCTCGAGAAAAACTTAGTTTATGGTTGGATCATAAACAAATGGTTCATTAAAAGATTAGTGGTGTTTAAGGTAAAAGACCCAGGTAAAACGAACTTTTGACCCAACTATAATTATGAATAACTCATGAAAGATCAACTTGTATGTAGTAATTATATCCATGAATACAACTTATTCTACAATACATAAAAGTACAACTCTAAGCCTATAATGGAGTGTAACACCCGAGCCCTGACGAGAAATTAAATGCCTAATCTTTGCTTTTAAAGTTGAACTCGGTAGCATGAATTAAATGCCACTCGGTAGGCCAAGAAAAGAACATGTGTCAAAAGAGCAGTGGGATGCGTGTTAAATGTCACAATAGCACCCCTTAGGATGTTCACAAGCGATTGTGCGACACTTACTTTCAACACTGAGTAGTCAACCAACTTGAATTCATGTTGCCTACAGTCAAACGGCATATGCTCAAACCTCTGGTTCTGCTTTGAGGAGAAGGTTTTAAAAAACAGGGCTGTTGGATCGGTATGGCAATCCTAGAGGGGGGTGAATAGGGTTTTAACGATAAAAGTGTTTAAACTTGATTAATTTTTCTAATGATAAAACTTTTTACAAATAAGTAGAAGATAATAATTACTAAAACAAAATAATTCAAGTCAAAACAATAATCAAGTAGAACATGCAATAAATCATAATAATAATCTTGAAATTAAATAGGAAAGAGTTAGAGAAAATGACACCGTAGTTTTATAGTGGTTCGGTCAAACTCGACCTACTCCACTCCCCAAGCGCCTCTTGGGAATTTGAATAAAGAACTTTTCCGACTCTTTCCACGGATCAGAGCCAAACCGGTACACCGCTCTTTTTACGAGTTCAAGAGCAAACTCAATCCTTTCCACGGCGCAGGATCAAACCGAAACAAATATTTGAGTTTGATAATATCACACCACAACTCTCTCGAAGAGTAGATTTACAATTTGGGATACTGACAACTATTTCCTCACAATATAATAATAATCCCTCTCAAGAATAAGATGAAAAGAAATAAACTTGTAAGCTTGGAGAGAGCAACAAACAATGGAGACTTTGAACAAATGAGGATTGAAGAATGTATGTAAGTTGTGTGTTATAAAAATGTGGGGAAGATGAGTTTATATAGAGGAGAAAAGTGGCAAAATGTAGGATTGAATATTGACCATTGGATTGTGTTAGGAATAATGGAAGGTGGAGATTAAAAGTAATTAAATAAGAAAATTTTCTAAATTCATTTATTTCAAAATTTTAATATAATAGTAATATAATATAATAATAATAAAAAGTTATGTGAGTAACGGTAAAATGAAATTCAAAATTTATTATAAATATAATAATATAATAATAATAAAAATGATGTGAGTAACTACCAAAATTTTAAAATATAATAATATAATAATATAATATAGTAATAATAAAATTCGATGTGAGTAACGGTTATATTCAAATTTATATTTTGTAAAAATAATTTTATTTAGAAATGTAATAATAAGAAAAACTCCACCATTGGTTACTCTTCCAATATTATAAATGTCATACTTTGATATATTTTGATTTGTCCATCATTTTGATTTTGTTGCCACATCATCACGTCGGGTATGTTGTCTCGACTCTAATTTCTTCGTTTTAGCTCTGATTTGAGTAATTGAAAAGTTGTTGTAATCGTTATTCCCGACTTTATACTGTGGACAGTTCAAAAAACTGAAAATAGTTAATAATTAAAAGTAGGTTTGTTATCATCAAAACATCAATAATTAATTCATTGAAATTAATTAATGTGAGATCAAGGGCCAATAAGCCAACAAGGGCAAAGAGATTTTTGAAAGAGAGATTGAAAGAAAGATTGAAAGAAATGTTGAAAGCAATGTTATATGCTACTAAGCAAGAAAGACAATAATATAAGTTCTGAGTGTTAAGAATTGACGACCAGTCGCATTCCCTGTAGTACATTTTGAGGCATTTTCAGTGTACTAGTGGTAGACATAATTTTACCAAAATATCATATTCCTATGAAATACAATAAGAAAGTTATACATCAGGAAAACAATAAAGGAAAGCGATAAAGTAGTATAACATAAGGGGTTTGGCATGCAACAGGCATGCGACCTCACCAACACGCCCTGGATAAGTATGAACATGACACCCTCTCCCACTTAATTGATTGACGTTTTGTCAATCTTCATCTAATTCCCTCAAATTCAACAATTTGGCGTGCACTCACGTTCGATCATTAGCGCGTTTCCAACTGATTTCTTCATCCGGAAGCCCTTTCCACTTGATTAGAAGTTCTTGAACGTTCTGTTGTGGGTTGCCGATGCGACGTGTTTGCTTGGCCAAAATCTCTTTTACTTAATTTCCCACTTTTATCTTTCATAGTGACTGAGGGGCGTGTCACTTCATTGTGTCTGTTGTCGTTGTTATCAGGATAGTATGGCTTCAAGTTGCTGACAAGGGTGAGAGGGTGAATCTTCATCCATGCGAGTAGTTGAAGTCTATATATGATATCTTCCCTCCTTTCTCAATTGGCCCTTCTACTTGGGCACCAATCTTTGGTCCTTATTCCTCAAAATCGGAATTGTTTTTCCCTCAGTTTGATAAGAACTTGGTTATCAGCTTGGAATTCTAGTGGCCTTCACTTTAGGTCTGCTCACTTCTTCATCTCTCGAGAAGATTTCTCTAAAAGTTTGCTTCCATTCTTTGGCGAAGTTGTATACTAATGGAATTTTCCCAATATAGGGGTAATCAATGACATGAGGCATAATGAACCCCGAGCTTAGTAGTTCGTCAAGTTATTTTCGCAATTTTGCAAGTTTGGGAGGTGCAATTTGGTATGCATTCTTGGTCGGTGGCTTGGCCCCTGGTAGTAGCTCGAGCTCATGATCTATACCTTTATGCGGAAGTAGTGTCTTCGGTAAGCTCTCTGGCTTGACGTTGTGACGTTGTGGTACCTTTCTAGTATCTCTTGTATCTCAGTGGGTACTGGTTTCGATGAATTCTCCCCCCCTCCCACTACGGGGTGGCTAGGAAGGTGGGCTCATTGTTGTATGTCGTGGAACCTAGGTTTGTCATTCTTGTATGTCGTGGAGGTCTATTAGATTCTTATGGGCGTCTAGACGGTTTAAAACTCTTCTCTTGTTTCTAAGACGTCTAAGACCACTCCTCAAGCTAATCTACTCTCTAGGTACACATAGGTCTATACCTCTGATCGTTACTCACGATCCTGGGGTGCAGTGTCTATTAGAAATGTACTAGTCTGGGTCAACGTATAAACCGCTCTAGTTGTAGTGCCCTAAATTTACCTTAATTCTCTAATGCATGCTTTACTAGGAAGGTTATTCTATCAATTATCTATAGCATGGTACCATATTCTAAAAGTCATCTTGGTCATATACAAGAGCTGAGGAGGTTCATTGGGTTCCTAGGGCAGCTAGGTGGCTTAACGTTGACTTCTGACTCCACGGTACTTTGTACCAACTCCTCGAGTCTTTTTTAGTTTGGGAGCACTATGGTTTAGACCCTTTCACCGTCCCTCATGATCCTAAAGTGCTCAATCTGCTAGAGGCATTTTGGTCTAAGTCACCGGCTAACCAACCTAACTCTAGTGCCTTAGTTCTAGCTTTATGCAGATGAATTCATTGTACAGGAAAAACACAAAATCAATAGCTTGAAGCTAAACATATTATATCATGCAAGCATACAAGGAAACAAGCTCAATGGAGAGATAACATCCATTAATCGCTTGAAGCATAAATCATAATAAATCATCTTTCTAACACAGTGAAAAACGTATAAAAAAACTTTCATCTCAACTCTTATCATAGGGCCATATGGTAATTTCTTACGTCTTACGTAGTTTACTCATCCATATTGTCGAACTCATATTCTCTTCCTAACTTTGCATAGAACATAAAATACCATGCTTCTAAGAATTTTTAACCTAGGGGCATAACAGTAATTTTTCATAGCATACATATAGTACATACTTATCATAAAACGTCCTTATGAAGTCTTTAATATGCATTTTATAACCACTTAAGGTAAGGAATGCTCGCATGCTAGCACATTCTAGCGATCCCTCTAAGTTACATAAAGTTCATGTGGTTACTTACTTGGATAACGTGTGCCTTCCCAAGCTACCTTTTTTGTGTGTTAGGAGTACCAAAGTTTCAGAAATTTCTTTGGCGGATCCTAATTCAAGTAAAATTAGGGTTAGAATCAAAATCGAGATGAAAAACTGGCAACAAAGGTCGAATGGGGTAAAAGGAGGTCACTCACGTGTGCAAGGAAGCTCCCCACGCACCTAAGGAGGGAGATGCGCATCTTTGGCTTGACATGTATGACCTGCTTCTTACACACAGTAGTCACTCCTCAAAATGATACAGTTCATGCTGCTAGTGGCCTCATAAGTTCTCTTAAATTTTCTTGGGTGTTGTGAAGGTTTACGAGATTCTTAGAGGCGTCTAGACAGTTTAAATCTCATCTAGCATTTTTAAGACACTCAGGGTTAGCTCCTCGAGGCTAATCTAATCTCTAGGTGCACTCAGATCTAAACCTTTAACTGTCGCTCACGATCTTTGAATGTTGATCGCTTGTGGATGTATATAATAAAATGATGTAAAATTCACAAAAATAAGTGTAAGTATACAGTATCACAACAAGTAGCGAGTAATAAATAAATTATTGATTTTACAGATAACCTATCTTTTTGGCAACTTTTGTTGCTGTAAATTAAATGAGTTTTTGGGTATCATTCAAATGAGTATTGGTGATTTTAAACTAATTAAACAAAATTCTGCAACATACTTGAACTATTAACAACAACTCTTTAATAAACTAAAATCACACCGTCAACATACTTAAACTACATAAAACTCTCTTGCCTCCCCCATAAAGTTGAGCTCTCTATACAAATTGAATTAAATAGAGGAACCATCATCTTGATCATGTAAGCTTAATCGTGCGCCTTCGAAATCAACCACATGCCCCCATTTTGAAAGCATAACCTAGTGCGCAACACGTGGCATGCCAAAGGCGCACTTATCCTTCCTCAGCGCATGAGCTACTTGCACATGGTTTGCGCGCGTGGGGAACATCTTTTGCGTGTGAGAGTGAGTTTTTCCACCCATTCAACCTCTGTTCGACTATTTTTCATTATGATTTCGAGATTGGCCTTAATTTTACTTAAAATAGGACCTTCCAACATGCGGAAAAGCAAGCTTGGAAAGGGCACGTTTAAGTCAAGTAAGTAGGTACTCAGTCTTTTTCAAGTAATACTTGTAAGGGTTGTTAGGACGTGCTAGCATACAAGTATATCTTGCCTTAGCTGGTTAGAATATGCATGTTTAGGACTCAGATTAGGCAATTTAGATGAGAATGTTATGTATGTGATGGAAAATTACTGAAATGCCCCTATGATGAGAATTTAAGTTGTATACCTATTTTTAATACCTTTCGCTCCTTAAGAATGGTGGACAATTGTGATTTGTGCTCATGGTGATTGATAGGAATATCTCCTTAATAAACATGTATAAATGAATAGATCATGTTTTTCGTGCTTTAGGTGATCAATAGGAATATCTCCTTAACAAACTTGTCTGGACGAATAGATTATGTTTTCCATTCTTGTGGTTGATAAGAATATCTCCCTAACAAAGCATACGTGAGTAAACCAAGCTAAACTTAGGGCGCTAGAGCTAGAGCAGCTTATATGGTTACATAGGTTAGTACGTTTCCAGTAGGCCAAGTACCCTAGGAGTGTGAGTGGTGGTCAAAGGTCTAGACCTGAGTGCCCCTAGAGATTGGATTAGTCCCGAGTAGCTAACCTCGAGCGTCCTGAAAATGCGAGATGAGGACTAAACTACTTAGATGTCCCCGAGGATCTAGAAAACCTCCATGACATCTAAGTATGATTAAGGAAGCAAGCTTACTACTGAATGTAGGATTGAGTCGAGGCTAAGGTCACGATTCTGTAACCAATCTTGAGGAGAGACTTGAGACGACACTAGTAGTTAGCTCTAGACGAGAACTCCTATTGAGTGTAAAAACGAGTCAAGGCAGTGATTGCGGTTCTGTAAACCGATCTTGGACAATACTTGGGACTACGCAGGTAGACAGCCTAGGGTGAGTGCACTTATTGAGTGTAGGAATGAGACAAAGGCTGAGGTCGTAATTCTTTAGAGACTACATAGGTAGTTGTGTTAAGGATGAGTATTTCTATTGGGTTGATGTTGTGATTTTGTAACCCAATCTTGAGGAGGGACATGAAACTACATTAATAGTTAGCTCTTCTATTATTTATATAAGATAGAAGATTCGAGATTATATTAATGATTTAATTATTAATTTTAATATATCAACTTGAATATAGTTTAATGGATATAAAATCATATTTGGCAAGTTGAATTTAAATAACGCATTAAAAAAACAAGGAATACAAGCGTCCCGAGTCCCTCACCAGTCGCCCTTCGGCCCTCCCCAAATCCCAATCCTCTCAAAATCTTCATCTTCACTGTGAGAAGGAATCCGCCATATCCGCCGGAATCAGAGCCTTCACTCACCGGAGAAGAAGATTAATCCCTCCGTTATGGCTAAGAAGAGGAAGTCTATTGCTACCAGCCTCGACGAGGTAGATCGGACCATGTACACCTCTTTTTGCAGCGGGGCCAACTCTCTCTCGCAGCTTTACACCCAGGCTATGAACCACCAGAAGCTTTCTTTTCAAGCCGGAGAACGTCATGCGATGGTGTGGAATTTCATCTTTTTCCCTCCTCCTTTTGGACTTTATCATGTTTTTCTGTTTCTCTTTTGTGTGCATGAAATTGATTTTGATAGACACGGTTTTTGGTTATTGTTTGTTTCTTCTCTATTTGATATGAGTTCTTATTTTGGACGATTCCGGGTAGTTTAATGTATTCTGAGGATTAAGGTAGTATGAATCATGCTTACTTCTGCTTAAAAGTCTGAGCATTCGATTGTGAAATACGATGAAAGTATAATATTTTCCATCGTTATTTGTTCTGCCTTGAACCTTTTGATTCTTGATTGGAAATTTATACCGTTCTTGCATTGTGATGAGGGGTCTATTTATGGTTAACTTTTGCTAAGGCGATGACTGGAATTGAATGTTCTATGTTGTCCTTTTGCTTCAAATTTGAAGGTTTCGAATTTATCCTTCGTTCTTTAAGGATGTTTGATGGTTAGGCTAACATAATAGATGCTATTGTATTCACTATAAATGATGCAAGACATAGTTGAATGGATATATAATGTGAAATTAAACCAGGCCTTGATTTCATGGAAAGAAAAATCAAAGGTCTGTTTAGGAAACTTCTTGGGGTTAATCTCTACTACTGGTACATGTGTCGATGTCTCATGATCAACAAACATTTTGTAGTTTTTTTAAAGCCATATTCTCAATGTTCTCAGAAATCCTGCCAAAACTTGAACGAAGCATTTTGGTTCTTTTTTGCCTTTCTGAATTACACTGATACAAGTACTCTAGGAAGATAAGTCAAACAACCAAAGACAATGGGGATTGGATATTAGAGGAATACCAGAAGAAAAAAAACAACATAGTTTATGATTTTGTTTATGAGGGGATCAAATTAAGAGAAGATAAATAGATTTTCTATGACATATTCGATTCCAGAAAAAATTAAGGAGATCAAATTATGATATTAGAGGAATACCAGAAAAAAAAAACAACATATTCGATTCCAAGTTTCTTCAGAACAATATTTTGAAGGCTTTGGCTAATGGATAAAGAAGACATTGAATGAGAAGGAACAAGAGTAGAACAACAATATTCGAGTTGACTAAGCTTTATTACCCTTTTTGGTGTTCCCTTCCGATTCACTTTGCAATTATGCTCCTTTCATTAATATGAAGAAAAAAAGGGTAATCTTCAATTATTCGTGAATGTAGAATGCAAAGAAACATCCTCTTTTGTTTCTTTCTCTTATTTTCATGATATTTGGAGTTTAGTCCATAGAATTTTGCAGCTCTAGGTAGGCAGTAATTTATTTTCAATTAGTTCATTTTTTGATTCTTACATCTCTGGATTTAAATTGGAGAAGAAGAGTAAGTTTCATTCTTTTGATAACAGCTTGCAATGGCTAATATTTTCTCTTGTTGAGCTTCTTCAAGTTCCTTTGTATATCAAATATGTTTAAGGCTGGTTTTGAAAAAGGTGTGTTGTTGTTAGAAGAACTTGTTAATCATTTCTAGAATGAATCTTTTTGATAACTGAATTGCAATGGTTGATGCTTCAAGGGATGAAATTGATGAGAATCGTACGCATAACCCATTCCATGTGGACAAATTCTGTTTTAGATGTAGACCAAAAATAATTATTTAATTGTCGACCACATATCTTCATTTAGACATAAAAATCAGAAGGAAGTTGATGGATTTTAAAATATGATAAAAGTCTTGAATGTTCATAGACATTTGTCTAAGTGGCTATATCTATAATGTTTTCCACCCTTATGGTTCTGCGTTATACCATTTGATTCCAAATCGAGAATATACATTGGTTTTACATTGTGATGAGGAACTTTTTCATCTTTAAGAACGTTAAAAAGTGATTCCTTGAAAACATTGTTTAAGGAATCACATAGAGTCAAATGTACTGCATTTCCCTTTTGTTTCTAATTTGAGTGATTCATGTTTATGCTTTGTTCTGATGGGATGTCTTGGGATGTTTAGTGATTAGGCTAGCAGTACAGGAACTATATTATATTCACTATAAACAAGACATCGTTGACTGGATATGTAAGATAACATAATTTAAGCCATTATTTAAAAAAAAAATAAAAATCAAGGTTGGTTTAAGAAACTTCTTAGGGCTTCATCTTAAAAAGCAATATTGAAACCTAAAATTTAGCAGATCAATTTCTTGGAAGTAAAAAATCAACGTTTCTATAAATGCTTGGCTGCAATAAGCCAGTTATTCCTGTGGGAGCTTTTTCAATGCCCCTAGCTTCAAATTCTAAAGGTCTAAAGAATTGATAAGGTACACTTCCTAATTCATGTACACTTCCTAATTCATATTTGATTTGTAATCAGAACAAGACCAGATTTGGGAAATTAAGTATGGAAGCGGATTTGGGAGATTAAAAGGAGATGATGACTGTGTATGGATAGGCAGATAAATTTTGAATGTGTACAAGTCTTTAGTGAAGTGGGTCAGAAGAGACTCAGTGGTTGTACGACACCCGAAGCCGCCGTCGCTGCCTTCCCACGGAAGGCAAAGAGTCGCGACCTCCGGCGCCGTGCCAAGGTGGGGAAGACGAAGTTTTTTGCGAACAACACATCGGAAGACGAAGAGTCTCGTCTAACTCGCCGCACAATGACAGAACCAGCGAGCCGCTCCTCCGACCACAGAAGACCATGTTGACAGCCGCTCCTTTTCCGACGACGCCTGCACAGCCCACGACCCAGCTCCCCCCCCCCCC
>NW_019268521.1:534815-543301 GCF_002738365.1 Cucurbita moschata
GCCCCCCCCCCCCCTGGACATCTCTGAAATAGCATAGGCATTTGATCTCTGAAGATTTCCTCCTTGGTTTAAACAATAGCTGGGTTGCTGTTCTCGCCATACCTCCGACAGAAAGGATCTTGCATTAATATCCATTTGGATTTGGACAGTAACTAAGGATCCCGACTCCAGTAGACAAAAACCATTGACCCATGACACCATACTGGAATCCATTTGGGGACAGTAGCCGTTCACCCAATCAACCAGAAAGGATTTAAACCTCTTTGCTAGAAACCATTGACCCATCCATGGCACCACACCAAATACATTAGAGGATCTTAAATCCATTTGGACAGTAACATTTGACCCATGGCACCACACCAAATGCTTCAGAGATGCAAAACAGTCATTGATAGTCATTGATAGGAAGACCTACGCAATTGAGTTAGATGATAGATATAAGGGAACACGAATCAAGATATCAGAAATCACTCGGGACAAAGCTTTCTTCCTATCTTTGAAATGGGACTCCTTCCATTGGCTGCAAACATCTTATAAAGTACTATTGTTAGCTCCATTGAACCAAAATTTTTTCAAAGAGAAACGTTTTCCAGAACAGTCCATTTGGATAGAAAAACTCACCAACAAGAAGGGTACCATGGCTAAAATCTCATTGCTTCATGGAAATGGAGGTCTCAACAAATTGTTTGTCCAAGTGGGCGAAGGTTGGAAAGGTTGGATAGCTTTTTCCAACCTTATTGGAAACTATTCCTTGCTGTCCACTAAAATTCCAAACCACCAATTAAACTCAAGATGTCAGAGTAGAAGGCAAGACCATGTACATCGACCTACACTACCCTTGCCTGATACAAAAAAGTCGCTACAAAGGCTGGAAGATAGAAAGACAGATGCAGAAACGTATCTTTCGATTCTAACTAAAAAGGCAAAGACGATCAATGAGTTTCCTCTCTCCCCCATTCATACTGTATGGGATACGATGGTGATTGTCACTCGGGAACATTTTCACGATGATTGGTTTATGATAAATAGGAGCATCCAATTCATGCTAAACGAATTCGGCCAACTAAACCCCTACAGAGCAGACAAGGCGATTCTTCGGTGCACATCAAAGGAGCAAGCCTCATTAGTTGGGAATAAAAAAGGTTGGCAAAAAGTTGGTAACTACGTCGTGAAAATTGAACCATGGTCCGATGAAAAGCACCTGAGTGACCCAGTGGTTCCCTCGTATGGAGGTTGGATTAAAATAAAAAATCTTCCTCTAAATCGTTGGGACATCGATACTTTGAAACACATAGGAGATGCCTGTGGAGGTTTTGTTGAGATTGCTAAAAAGACCTCATCGAGAGTGGACCTCATGGAAGCCACCATTTGTATTGAGAAAAACACATGGGGTTTCATACCAGCAGAAATCTCAATACCATCTTCATCCAAGATTCCCCTTAGGGTTAATATTGACCCTTGCTTTAATGGAGAATTGCTTGTTGACGTTACGACTAGCTACCGGCGCACTGAACAAGCACAAAAAAGATTTTGTACCCCTGAGAATACCGAGTTTATTACAGACACATCATATGGCATTCTTGGACCACATCGTTGGTCAAACCACCGAGAAACAACACCTAAAGGGGCCTCTCAAGCACAACAAGACTCAACACCAACTTTACACATAACAGAGTCTATGGTCATACCACAAAGCCCCAAAAAGGTAACAACCACACCCACCCGCCATGGATAGCCCCCTATCCTCCAAGCAAACCCCTCTAAAAAAAGACCAACCCCCCAACCGAACCTTACTCCTCCACCCTCCCCATCTTCCATGCCCCATAAACCCATAGCCTCCCCACATAAGCCATTGGCCACCAACCCCTCACCCTACTTTATCCCCGACCCTCAAGTTGTGACAATATCACCCGAAAAACATGCCATCACCATAAATGACCAAAAAACCTTCCTTGTCCCAGGAACAAAATTCTCCACCGTTGGCATTGACCAAGAATCAGATGATGAATATGCATCCAGCCCCTTACCCCTCTCCACCGCCCCACCATCCCCCCCACGGAAAAAGCCAACATTTCTCACCCGTTGTTAGAGATCAACCTTGGCACTCTTTTTCAAGGAAAGCAAGATGCAACAGAGGCAGAAGAAGTCCCCCCGATATCAGCAACACTCACACCAACAAGAGCCATCCAAATCTTGGCACCATGGCTAAAAGAGCACCACATGTGCATCATGGCTATTCCATCTGGGAAAAAGAAGCCCACTACAGCCAAGAAATTGAGTAAACTGACTAGGGAGATTGCTGGCCTCTTTTCAAACATCAATTGGGAGGTCAATACCTCTTATGATTATTATCTCTTGGAATGTTAAGGGATTGGGAGATTGGCAAAAGAGAGCCTTAATCAAGTCCTTCCTCCTAAAATACAATCCCCCTATGGTTATTCTTCAAGAAACAAAATTGAATCATGTCGATCGCTGGATAGTTAAATCCTTATGGAGTGCCAGACATATTGGTTGGTCAGCTTTGGATGCCTCAGGTTCATCAGGGGGGATCTTAATCATGTGGAATGACCCAACTTTGACCATTTCAGAAGTTTCAGAAGTCACCAAAGGCTTGTACACCTTGACCACACATATTACATTGGTAGATAATTATAGTTTTTGGATTATAGGAATCTATGGCCCCTGTAGATATCAAGAAAGACATCTGTTTTGGCAGGAATTACAGGACCTATCATGCTTATGTACAGAGAATTGGCTTTTGGCGGGCGATTTCAATACCTCTTGATGGGCTCATGAAAAATCCAATGGAAAAGCCACCAAAAGCATGAGACATTTCAACAATTTCATAAGAGAAGCCGAACTCATTGACCTTCCCCTCAGTAATGGACTATATACATGGTCAAACAACAGATCTTCACCTACCTTGACACTCATCGATAGATTTCTTGCCACAGAAGGCCTCCTTGGAAAATTCAGTAACGCTGGGGTTCAAAGACTGAATAGACCTACATCTGATCATTATCCCATTCTACTTTCTATGGGTTGCTGTAAATGGGCCCCTCACCCTTCTGTTTTGAGAATATGTGGCTGAACCATTCTGAATTTTTGCCAATGGTCGAATACTGGTGGAAGAATACGCCCCTCCATGGATGGCCAGGGCACGGTTTCATCAACAAACTTAAGAGACTAAAAGGAGTCCTAAAGAAATGGAATAAGGAGGTTTTTGGTTGTATTTCGACAAAAAGTAACCAATTGCTAACCAAAATTGCCCTCCTTGATCAGATGGAGGAAACTCCATCACACTAGTTCAACACACACAGAAAAAGCTCATGAAAGCAGAACTTATTTTGTTAGCAGTAAATGAAGAGCAATCTTCGAGACAAAAATGCAAAAAACGATGGTTAGAGGAAGGTGACATAAACTCCAAATTTTTCCATCGTATCATGGCTACAAAGAAACGAAAGAGTACCATCATGGAAATTCTATCCACACAAGGCATAAGTTTAGTAAATGAAGACGAAATTGTATCAGAATTTGTGTCCTTTTACACGTCCTTATACACAAAGGACGATGCCCTCAGCCAATTTCCTCACGATCTTGACTGGAGTCCTATTGATCAACAGCAAGCTGCCACCCTCGAGGTCGCTTTCACTGAAGAAGAGGTGGGGAAGGCGATTCAGAATCTGGGCTCCGATAAAACTCCAGGATCGGATGGTTTTACCTCAGAATTCTTTCAGAAATGTTGGAACTTCATGAGAATTGATATCATGAGAGTATTCCATGATTTTTTTCGAAACGGAGTTATTAATGGCAACTTGAATGAAACATACATATGTTTGATCTCAAAGAAACTGGATGCTCGCACTGTTGCAGACTTTCGTCCCATAAGCCTCACGACCGGTCTATATAAAATCATAGCAAGGGTATTATCAGAACGCCTTAAAAAGGTTCTCCCCTTCACAATAACTGGACAACAAACAACTTTTGTTGAGGGGAGACAAATTCTTGATGCATCCCTCATGGCCAACAAACTCATTGATGAATGGGAAAGAAAGAAACAAAAAGGTGTAGTCATTAAACTTGACATGGAAAAGGCCTTCGACAAGGTTGATTGGACTTTCCTCGAAAACATTCTTGTGGCAAAAGGCTTTGGCTCAAAATGGTGAAGGTGGATTAAAGGATGCATCTCATCCACAAATTTCTCCATCATCATCAATGGAAGACTGAGAGGGAAAATTTATGCCACACGGGGCCTGAGACAAGGAGACCCACTATCCCTTTTTCTCTTCATCATGGTAATGGACTGTTTCAGTCGCCTACTGACAAAGGCAGAATACGAAGGGCAGATCAAAGGTTTTCAGATTGGTAATGAAGGCTTGAGCATAAACCACCTTCAGTTCGCAGATGACACAATCCTCTTTTTCGATTTGGTGAATGCCTCTTCCATAAAAAACATGATTGAGACGATAAAAACCTTCGAAGGATTCTCTGGACAAAATATCAATCTCCAAAAAACAGAGATCATAGGCATCAATATTAGCACAGAGATCATTGAAGAATTTGCTTGCAGATATGGTTGTAAAAAGGGATTATGGCCGAATATGTACCTAGGACTGCCTCTAAAAGGAAATCACAAATCGTTTTCCTTCTGGAAGATTATTATTGAGAAATAGAAAAAAGGTTGTCAACATGGTCATCACGTTATACTTCAAAAGGCGGAAGACTTACCCTAATACAAGCCACATAATCCAACCTCCCTACCTACTATATGTCTCTATTTGAAATGCCACAAAAAGTGCCTGCGGATATAGAAAGGCTTTTCAGAAATTACTTGTGGAAAGATAGTGCACACCTTGTTCGTTGGAATATTATAAACCTCCCAACAGAAAAGGGAGGTCTCGGTCTTATCTCGATAAGGAAGAAGAACACAGCTCTCCTCGCCAAATGAATATGGAGATATCATCACGAAGAAAAGGCCTTATGGCGAAATCTTATAAAGGCTAAATATACTCCTACATCAAACAAAGATCACCTCCCTCCATCTTCTACAAAAGGGCCTTGGAAGTACATAAAGAAACATCAAAATCTCATCACCCACTGAACTCGCCATAAGGTGGGGAATGGGGGAAGCACATCATTTTGGACCAACCCTTGGATTGAAAACACCACGCTAGCTTTTTGAAGTATCCACTTTTGTACAGGCTTTCTCACAACAAAAAAGCCACGATTAAAGAAACGTGGAATGTTGTCAACAAATTTTGGGACTTGAAGCTTGGGAGGAATCTAAAGGACAATGAAGCAACAGAGTGGGCCGAATTAAGCATTGACCTTGCCCCTGTGGTATTGTCAAACAAAGAAGACTCACTAACTTGGCTCCCCAGCGCAGACGGGGTCTTTTCTACAAAATCTTTGATGACGGGCATGGGGGAAAAAGTAGAAGCAATAAATCCCACGCTAGCAAAGAGGATATGGAAAGGACATCAACCTAAAAAGGTGAAGTTCTTCCTTTGGGAAATAGCGCATAAAGCCATCAGCACAAGTGAAAATCTTCAAAAAAGAATGCCTTACATCACTCTCTCTCCAAATTGGTGTCCACTATGCAAGAAAGCAAACGAATCACAAAGTCACTTGTTTATGGAATGCACATACACTCAAAATTTCTGGACAACAATTCTTAATATATTCGAATGGCATCTCACATTTCCTGGGGAGGTAAAGGATTTTTTGGATATAGCCTTAACGTACCACCCTTTCAAGAACGCAAAAAGCCCTATTATGGAAAAACCTCATCATGGTTTTCTTTTGGAATCTGTGGAAAGAAAGAAATCAGAGAATATTTGCAGAAACGACACAGACCTACACAAAACTTTTCGACAATGTTGTTTACTAAGCTATATCTTGGTGTAAACTGTCTAAAATATTTTTACTTCCTATAGTTATACCTCCCTCATTGCAAATTGGGAAGGTCTTTTGTAATCATCATGGATTATACATCCCTCTTGTAAATTTCACTCATCAATAAAATTGTCTCTAAAAAAAAAAAAAAAATGATGACGACTTGAAGGTTCTTGATTAACTTTGGAAATTTCTTAAAGAGTGTCAAACATTTTATGCTTCTTTGAAGGAAGTTGGGAATGTTCTCAATTCAATTTAGCTTGATTAACTAAAATTGAACCACATTTTAAACAGGAAAGGAATGTTAAACTGAGCCAAATTCGAGATATCTTATAATCAAATCAAATCCAACTGTAAACCAATAGTTTGATTGGTTTGATTTGGTAGGACAATGGGGAAATGGGCTGGGGGCAATTTGCAAAACCCTGAGTGATTTGGATGATGAAGGAGGTTCTTCAAATTGAAAAGTGTGTTTGTCTCATGAATGATTTTGCTGATGCAGCTCAATTATCGTTGGCTGAGGTGAAAGAAGCTAAGTTGATACAGGCTGAGAAGCCCTTGTAAAAGCCACTGGAAAATTATATTATCGAAGTTTCCTGTTTTCTCTCAGTTTATTACTTGTTCTATTGGTGAAGGCCCGAAGTTTTTACTTTTGGGAGGACTGCAGGGTGGAAGAGGAACCTCTTTGTGCTTTGTTTTTTGTTCTTATGTTGCCTTTTGAACAAAAGGCTACATCTTATGGCCTTCTGTTGCCTTCTTCAGATCCTTATTCCTTGATATCTTTGGGTTTCTGAAGGCCTTTGATTGATAGAGAGGTGGTAGATGTGGTGGGTCTTCTTCTTTTTTTTCTTCAGATAAATTAGTGGTCCCTGGGAGAAAAGGGATGTTAGGTTTTTGGTCACTTGATCCTTCTCTCGTTGGAAGGTTAAAATTCCAAAGAAGGTTAAGGTATTAATTGGAGGACAATGTCTTTGCCTCATCCAGTTGGCTTGGAGGTCTTGGGCCTTGGTGTTGCAACTATTGATATGAAGTACTGCTCCCTTCTAACTAAACAAATATGGAGATTCTCAAGCATGGATGATTCCCCTCAACACAATGCAATTTCTAGAAAAATGGGGGTGTGAAGAGTTAGGTTGGTTCATTAGCTTCATAGCTAGATGCTGTTTAAGATGCCCTTGGGCTGTTTTTATCTAGTTAGATAGAGATTGAGAAGTTCCTTCCTATAAAGTGGGGTGGATGGTAGAATGAGGTCCTGGGAAGTTCTAGTTTAATAGGTGCTCAAAGTCTGCATTGTTGACTGAGATACAAACCCCTTCGTCTTTTACTCCCCCATCTTTATCATCTGTATATGATTGTACATTCTTACCTTTGTTTTGCTGCCCTTAGCCAGTTCCTCTACATTTCTTTAGCGCTCTTTCATCCTGTGACAGATAAGGAGGTGTTGAAGGTCTCAGTCTTATATTTGTTGCATAAGGATGTTCATATGAGCCACGGGAGAAGGTACATTTGGGTTTGGAATCAAGCCTATCGAAGGGTTTTCCTTGTAACTCTCTTTTCGATCATTTGAGTGTTACTTCTCTTCACTCTTGTGCCCATTGTCCCCTTTGTTCTCACTTTGGAAGGTTAAGTTACAAAGAAAATCATTTTTTTGTCTGACAACTCTTGCATGGAAAATTCAAAAACCTTAAGGTCACGTTTTAAGGTGCTCTACTTCTATTTCGGGCCTCAATGGTTCGTTCTCTCAATGCATTAAGAGGATCTTGATCATTTTTTTTTGGAAATGTTAGTTCGTATCATCTATTTGGTCTCTATCTGGAGTCCTTTCTTTGGCTTGGAACAAAAGATTGGATTGAGGAGGATGTGTTGTTCCCTCCCTTACAAGCTAAGGGAAAGTTATTTGGCATGCTTGTTATTGGTGGGCTGGTTTGTTGTTTTGTTAGTAGGGATTGGCTCTCGTCGAAGTTATTGTTTTGAGGCTCTTGGGGTTGATGATTTGGCAGTTGGGTTTGTTTAGGGAGGTGTTCCATTGGAGCTCTTTCTGTTGGTGGCTTTTCTTTTTTCTGTTCTTATGCGTTTGTGGATACTGTTTTTTAGTTTAGTTTTTTTTTTTTTTTGGGTCATGTCTTCTGGATTTATCAGGGATTTTTTATCTCCCTTATTTTGTTTGCTTTATTATTCTCTCTTCCTCTGGGAGGTTGTATCCATGATGAAAAGGTTGTTTCTTGTTTAAAGAACAGCCAATTTTGGAATGTCTTCTTTAGTTCTAGTTTTGCTAGTGTGATACAATATGTTTACAAATTATGTCATTAATCTGTTTCATTAAAATGTGTTACCTTATCTGATGCTGTTTTCAGGAAAAGCTTTATCAATGGATGTTTAGACAACAAGAAGGTGGATCTAGAGTGACAACAGCTGATGTACTCAATTACATACGGGTCAGTTTACATTTTTCTTTCATTTTCATCTTTGTTTGAGCATTTGAGTTAGTTTGTCTTCCTCAGGTTGTTCCCACTTTTTTTGTTAATGCCTACTGGTTCTTACCAAAAAAAAAAAAAAAAAAAAAAATAAAAAAAAAAAAAAAAAAAAAAAAA
>NW_019268521.1:543402-601834 GCF_002738365.1 Cucurbita moschata
AAAAAAAAAAAAAAAAAAAAAAAATTCACGTTCTCCCTTTTGAAGAAGCACAATAGAACCTGAATAGATAATTACTAAAAGGCACCTCAACTAGAATTGATAATGTAAGTCGAACACAATCTAGCTTCATAGAGAATGTAGGCCCTGATTAGGAAATTACTAGAAGGCACCTCAACTAGAATTGATAACATAACTCGAACTTAGTCTAGCTTCTTTTTAGAGAAGGTAGACCAAGAGGTCACACATATTTGATGATCTCCTTTCCTCCCAAGTTAGATGTTCTTTCCTCAAATGAATTCTTCACAGTTTCAAAATGATGTCCACTTTGTAATGTGTGTATTCATCATTCTCCAAAATAATATTTGTATGGCTCAGGTTGCTTTTGTTTCCCTTCATTAGAGAGCTAGGTTTTCCTTTTATTTACTTTGCTTTATTTCACTCCTGTTTGGGATTTATTTGAACATTTGTGTTATTTTTTATTATATCAGTGAGAAGTTTGTATTTTCTAAATATATTTTTTCAAGGAAACTATAGAATATATCAACGAGGATAAATAAAAACAAAAACGAGGAGATGAGATATCCCCCTCAAGCTAAAGGGTTATAAAGAGGACTCCTAATTTGTTTAATATGAACAAGATCGTAGTTACATGTGGGTTAAGAAAGATAACACCTGATGCATTCAAGGTGGATTGCAACATTCTAGTTCCTTTCGTGAAACAGGTTTTGGTTTGGCTTGGAAAATGTATGAAGGAGTTGTATTTCTAACTTAAATATGTCCTCGTCAACAAGTCTGGGGTTAAGATCCTTTCTCTGGGTATCCTCGTATTTTTTAAATAAGAAACCAAACTTTTGTAGAAATATGAAGAATAAGAGCATTGCAAAAATGGCTCACACAAAAGGAGCCCAAGCCAACAAAAAGGCTACAATAAAAGGCTATGATATCATTGGAAGATCATTTTGGTGGAAGTTAGATAAAAGGCTATGATATTCATTTATTGAATTCTTTTATATTGGACAAAATTATGCCCCTTTAATGCATCTTTAATGTTTTACACTTAGCTTCCTTGTATATAGACAAAGTTTTGAATCTGCTTGGTTTGATTTGAACTTTTCGAAAAAGCTAATGCAATAACAACTAGCTTCACTAAATGAGCTTGTTCATTGTCCACTTGGTCCCTTTGGTGTCCTTCATGGCATTGTGCCCTCAATTCTTTTTTAGCTTCCTGGGCTTCATTTACTGTCCACTCTTGTTTGTGTTTTGGTTTACATCACCTATTGGTTTTATGGTTATTGTAAAGCTCTTTGAAGTATGGCGTTAAGTAGCTATGTGTGGGGAACAAGTTTTTTCCTTCTTTTTGATTGGACAATGCGCTTTTCTAGATTGGAGAAAAGGCTGGTTCTTGCTTTTTCTCCATTTCTTTCCATTTCTGTCCGTTATATGCAACTTCTTCGGTGGGAAGAAGTTTTAATTGACCTTATGCAGTGTCCTTTGCAATATTACTTTTTAGACAAGCTAATAAAGAACTTGGGATTTATGAATTAGTGAAGAAGTGTTATTTGGTTGGTGTTTTTAATGTATTACCAGTAGTTCTTTGGGTGAGAGAAATTTTCATTGGTTCTAATTTGTACAAATAAGCGAGGATGGATTATATGTGATTGTGATGCTTTGAATGTCCAGTTGAAGGGATTTATCATAAAATTATTATGGATTAGATTTTTACATTGATGTGGCAAAAGAAAGGAAAGAAAGGTGTTTCCTTCTGGTACAAAAGTGATATGTATATATTTTAAAATGGATATTTTAATAAATGTGTCCCATCCGTGTTCGTGTCCTAGATTTTTAATAATGATGTGTCTTCATGTCCATGTCGTGTCGTATCCATATCATGTATTTGTATCCGTGCTTCTTAGATTAGCAATTTACTGTCCTTATGAGCTTTAGAAGCCATTGATTCACCATTTTAAGAGGGAAAGATCTCTTAACTCAAGGTTTGTGTGTAAGTAGCTGGATATGGTTCTCATGTGAGATTTTAGAATGATACATGGTATCAGGTATGACAAGATACCTAGTAGAAGTTTCAGTCTTGTGGTTGCCTAAAATCCCCTTTAGTATGGAGGGACACGGAGATCGGTAATAAAAAATGTGGAATTAAGCAGTGATTAACTCGGAAACAACAGTTATAATCTTTACCTGCTAAAGTTTCTGTAACGACCCAAGCCCACCGCTAGCAGATATTGTCCTCTTTCGGCTTTCCCTTTCGGGCTTTCCATTTCGGGCTTTCCCTCAAGGTTTTTAAAACACATCGGCTAGGGAGAGGTTTTCACGCCCTTATAAAGAATACTTTGTTCTCCTTCCTGACCGATGTGGCATCTCACCATTTCGGTCAGGGTAACCTGATCCTTGAACACCCAATGAGGAAATGATTGACACATTCTTTTCTCTTCAGTAAGAAATTGTTGAATAAGATGTTAAAGTTGCATTTTTAAATTAGAGTTCAATGCATAGAGGAGAATAAAAAAGTATTAACAACTGTAACTTGCGTTCGTGCTAGGGTTTAACGAGTTTAGCGTAGGTTTCGCTTGATTTCTTTTTAGCTGTATGAGTTTTCTGAATTTCGTACTCTGCAGAACGAGTTGGATTATTGTGGGGAGGAACCGTCAATGTCCCCTAGAGCAGCAGCAGTCCACCAACATCAACATGCTCAACCAACAATGCAGTTCACAAACTCAAGCTTTCCAGCTTCAGGTCTTTCTGCACAAGCAACCACAGGACAAGGAAGTCGAACCGAGCACTCTGATAACCATTCCAAAAGTTCAGTCTTCTCAAATGCTCTATCAAGCCCCATTCGCCGGAGTTTGCAGCAGTATCACATCGCTCAGGGAGCTCACTACCCAAACAGTGGGACGTTGGGAGGAAACGGAGCCACTCGAAACAATGAACCCAACTTCCTTCAGCATCAGAATGCTGACCCTAATTCTGTCAGCTCTAACGACTCATCGATGGACATGCATGCCGATAGTCCCGCACATGATTCACATTACTGATCTCGGGGATCGCCAATTGGTGCTAAAGCTTTATTAGCCAGGTGAGAACAAGCATAAGTTCCTGGCTACCAATGGCATTTACTTTCTTTGTTGGAAATTTCTTTAGGTCTTTTATCTTGTAAAGGGTTTCTTTTATAACAGAACCGGAAAGGAAAAAAAGAAAAAAAAAGGAACTGGAAGTTGCTAATACCTTTGTTTTTGTCATTTATTATGCTGTTTCAAACAGTGATGCTTTGTTTCCCCCCTTTATTATTTAGAACTCAATACTATCTTAATGTAGATTGGGTAAGTGTGTGGATCTGGTGAATGAGAAATTATAGGATATGGCTTTCTAAGTTGGGTTCGTTGGGTTCATTAGTTAGATAACGGGTTAACATTCGAGTCGACGCCCATATGAAAAGCTCCTCGTTAGTTTAAGCATAATTTTTCGGTGTTAAATTACAAGTTTAGTTTAAGAACTTTTTATGTGAAATGTCTAAAAGTCTTTAACTTTTAGTTTTCTCACTCGATTGTTAGCCTCGTTTTTATATATCTATAAACTTTTAATTTTGTCTTATCGTTTAATTGACAGTCTCCTTAATTTGTTTAATTATTGGTCCCTAACACATGACACTTGATTTCATTGCCCATTGTTGACTTATTCCATTTGAATAAGTCAACTTTCGAGCTCTTGACCAGATAATTTAGGATTTACTAGTTTGTTATCAAATCTTAGTATATCTGTATATACTAAGATAATTTAGGATTTACTAGTTTGTTATCAAATCTAAATCTATGTTTTGATGGGTTTTGATTTACTAGTTTGTTATAAATCTATGATTGGAAGGATTTGTAGTTTGTTACCAAAATTTATGATTGGAAGGGTTTTGATTTACTAGTTTGTTACCAAATCTATGATTTGAAGGGTTTGTTACCAAATCTATGTTATCAAAACATAGATTTGGAATGTAATCTTCATTATACACATCTATAAATACATGAGGTCGTGACCCATGTAGGTCATCGTGCCATTCAATCTAACAGCTACATCTAGTATCAGACCTTTAGCAATGATTAGGGATTTTACCCGGAGGAAAAGCTACATCTAGTGTCAGACCTTTAGCAATGATTAGGGATTTTGCCCAGAGGAAAAGCTACATCCGGTATCAGACCTTTAGCAATGATTTGAGAATATGTCCCAAGTTGTTTTTATCAAGGGTAGAAACTTCAGGACCAAAAGTAGTAGGATTTGTAGAACTTTGGAAAAGCAAGTCAATCAATTAAATTTTATGATAAATAGAACGTTCTCTTAATTTTAGAGATAAGATAATAAGATGTAAATTAAAGGTTTCTTTTTTAACTTATTTAAAATTTAAAATTATTTTTTATTTGAAAAATGTAAATAATTATTTTATGTATTTATTAAAATTTTAAATATAACAAAAAAAAGTTAAGGTGTTAAAAGGTATATTTCAATAATAAAATCAAAGATTTCGTATTTCCATCCATACATTTACAATAATAAAAAAAAACATTTTAGATTTACAAGAATGCCACTTTCTTTAATTGTCAAACCAATAAATTACATATTTCATTCACACAATAGAATTAAAATATTGTTTTTTGTTTGTTAAATTTATTTATGATATTTTATTATTTATTATTCTTAATATAGAATTATAGTATTTTTAGTTAAACAAACCGGGTCTGTCACGGACATCTGTTATGCTCGGACAAGCATGACCGTGACATCCTCCCCCACTTAATTGGTAGACGTCTATGTCAATCGACTCAATTGAAAACTACTTCTTGGTTCGTTGGCTCTTGGCTTCTCCCCCGTCAAAGTTTCTTCTACATCATTTGCTTGGGGATTCTTCTTCTCTGTGTGAGGTCATGTCACCTCTTTGTGATTGACATCTTTTACGTCGGAAGAGTAGCGTTTCATATTACTGACGTGGACAACAGGGCTAGTCTACATCCATGGGAGCAAATGGATCCTATATAATGCCTTTCCGATCTTGTGGATAACTTCGACTGGTCCATAGTATTTTCACACCAATCTTTAACTCTTATTGCCTTGATCTCGAAGTTGATCTGACCTCAACTTGATCAGAACTCTATCTCCTTCTTGAAATTATCGTGGTCGACGCTTTCAACTAACTCTTCTCTTTCTCTGTTTTAATGGTACTTCTATGTGACCATATGTTGTTTTCGAGGTTTGACTCTATCTCCACGAAAAATTCATACCTCGGATTTCTTATTTGAAGGTAAACTTAAATCAATCACTCTAATAGATCATAGCTAAACTTGTCAAATTCGTTGAATTGAATCTCCATTATTACGTTGAATCGTAATTTTTTAATGGAAAACATAAAAATCGAAACTCTTACAATAATTTTAAAATTTGCAAGGCAAGAACAATATAACATAATAAGTTAGCTAACTGTTTGAAGTCACAACTAATAGATAGAGAACTTTTTGGTAGAAACTGAATGATCCCTTGGCTCGGGCAAGAAAAGGAAAATGTAGTCATACTCTTACCTTTTCCGTCAGACGATAGGAAAGTTTGAGCTGAAAGATTGAATCACACCGGGTAAGAAAGGCGGGCTTAGCAGGTTTCTCCAAATGTATAAACAAAAAGAGGAAGCAACCGATCCTGAAAAGGATACTGATACGCATACGTTCTTGCATGGAAGAACCTAGCTGGACCGGATCAAGGGTCCTAACTGAGTCCGACTGACCTTCTTTAGCTAGTCGTTAATAGGGAGAATTTTAATGTTACCAAAAGTCTTCCTTATGTTAAGTTTACTTTACATTCACCAACTATTTTTAAGTCGATCTCCTAAATTTCACTATTTCAATCGAAATTAAGTAATTAGCGTAAGATCGATCATTAAATAAATTTTTGAAAATTACTCACCAAGTTCAGTAACGACCTTATTTTTTTTCTTATGAAATAATATCGTTACTCCATGTATGTTATAGCTGATTCAAGCGAAAAATATCTGAAAAATTATTTTAACTTTAAAATTGTCATGAAATTCATCATTCATAAATAATGCAAACATGACGAGTAAAAAAAAAGTATAGCACTCCCCGAGCGAATTCCAAAAGTGGAAACATAACCATTGTCCTATGAACGAAAAATTTACTAAAAATGTAGAAAACTATATATCAATGACTTCGCTCCCCTAGTCTCTTTAACATATGTTGACTTCACAATTGGAGTTGATAAATACATTCATATACAATATTATCTTCTTGTAATAGGTCTACCACGGGCAGATATTATCTTCTTTGGGCTTTCCCTTTCGAGCTTCCCCTTAAGGCTTTAAAACGCGTCTGCTAGGGAAAGGTTTCCACATCCTTATAAATGATGTTTTGTTCTCCTCCCCAACCAATGTGGGACATCACAATCCACCCCCCTTCAGAGCCCAACGTTCTCGCTGACACTCTTTCCTTCCTCCAATCGATGTGGGACCGACCCAAATCCACCCCCCTTCGGGGCCCAGCGTCCTTACTGGCACACTGCCTCGTGTCTACCCCCCTTCGGGGAACAACGAGAAAGCCGGCACATCGTCCGGTGTCTAGCTCTGATACTATTGGATTGTGATGTCCCACATTGGTTGGGGAGGAGAACAAAACATCATTTACAAGGGTGTGGAAACCTTCCCCTAGCAAAAGCGTTTTAAAGCCTTGAGAGAAAGCTCGAAAGGGAAAGCCCAAAAAGAACAATATCTGCTAGCGGTGGATCTGGGCCGTTACATGTAATGCCCGTAATTTTTCTGGCCTAAATGAGTGATGTCACCGCATGCATTGTAACGAGTCTAGTTTATGCTAACTTAAAGTCATTACCATCATCGTAACGTATTCTCTTATGTAGAAATAAACATTTAAAACTTTATCGTAAACATTGTCATGGACTTACATGTTTCAAAAAGATCGAATATTAAATAGAATAAAATGAAATACCACTGTCCTATGCATGTGTTATGGTCTTGACTTGCAATGTCGTTGTCAGCTACCTTGTCTTTACTTGAAATAGAAGTAACACATGATTTGAGTATTTTAAAAAATACCAAGTAAGTTGTTGGGTTTTATGTCCTAAAACTCATAGTTTGTAAACAAAGATATATTCTATTTTCAATAAAGTTATTATTAATGTTTATTCAGTAAAAATTGTTATTGAATAAAGTGAACTTTACGATCATTAATCTAAATCCAATAAACTAAGAACACTCTGGCTATAGTATGATTACTTGAACTATATGTAGAGACATAAGAGTGGATCAAGTTCAAGTATATAGTCAAAATGATCTATAGTATAAGGATAAGGCTGAGTACCTTATTCTAGGGACACTATGGATGCGGCCCACTTTTGTATATGATATAAACAATGTGATCACTAAATTGTGCATGTGGAAACACGTGAGTGGGGGCGTCCTATGCAATGAGTATTGCATAAGATCGGACCATGAAGAAAACCACTCTCACTTTATAATGTCGTTTACTGTTGAGACTGATTTTCTTTTCATTCGATAACCTAGGTAACTCGGTTTTAATCCTGAGCTAACCATGAACTCCTGTTTATTCGGAATTATCCTTAGATTTGCATGGGTGAGAGTGGCTCTAGTTCGCCGACTCAACAGGCCTCCCATTTCAGGGGTAAGACTGGGTGAATGGCTAGGGACGTGGGGTGCAAGACGGAATTCACTCCTACCCACTTTTAGGGATAGAAGAAAGGTAGTTCCCTTAAGCACTGACTTTAGGTCTTGAACAAGGGGCCCCACCCTCTCATTGGCCTGAGAGGGATTCGGTTTACTGGTTGGACCACAAACCAATTGTTCATTAGAGGATCAGTGAGACATAAGGAACAAGAAGTAACTTCAGGGGTAAAACGGTAAATTGACCCAGCTCTAGTTACGAACAACCTGTGAAGGATTGACTTACTAATCATGGTTATATCAGATGGACAGAAATATATCTATAGTGAGGGGAGTGCAACTACTAGGCTATAGTGGAGTGTCCTAGTAGTTAACGAATGTTGGTTAACTAGGTTAATGAGTTTAATCGGTTAATCTTGGATCGTTGGACCCCATGATCTATAGGTCCATTAGGTCCCTCTGCTAGCTCATATCGGACTAAACCAGAGAACAATGTGACGAGTGAGTTCGAAGTGTTCGAATTCAAATTAGGGAATATGCGTTACATATATACGATATATTTAACCGCAATTTTGTTTTATTTACGAATTAAACGAAAAGAGAGAATCTGAGATATTTAAATAAGATTTAAATATCTTAATCAATTATGTGTCGGAATTGATTGGGATTGGCATTTGAATTAATATTAAATATTAATTAAATAGTTTAATTAATCATTTAATGTTACTTTAATTTGAAATTCATTATTCAAATTAATTGTTGAATTAAAATGAAGAAAGTCAAAATGTTGACTTTCATCTAATGGAAAAATCCATGTTAGTGGAATTTTGAGGTGTCAAAATTTGGTTTAACCAAACTTGCATGTTTGCCAAATAAACCCCACAAGTTTGAGTGGAATTTTGAGTGTCAAAATTTGGTTAACTCAAACATGCATGCTTGCCACATAATCCCAAACATTTGAGTGGAATTTTAAGTGTCAAAATTTGGTGATCTCAAATTTGCATGAACATGCAAACATGACTCTTTAAATAGAGTGATCATGATACCTGGAAGGTCTTCTTCATCTTGGTGAAAAACCTTGAGAAAAACCTCTCACAAACACTCTCTTCACATATACAAAATCACTCCCAAGTTTAGTCACTCACCGGATTCCACAATCCTGTTCTAAGGCCGGAGGATAGTGGAGAAGACACTAGTGGTGGTTCGAAACCGGTTCGTGAGGCAAAAGGAGTTTGAACTACAAAAGGTTAGTATTTAAACTCATTAAGTTTTAATACTTATGAACATGCTAGTTATTTACAATAATTGATATTCTAAAAGTGCATAAGATCCAAATTGCTTCCGCATGTGTTATATTAACACCATCAGGAGATACGCTAGGATGAGTGAAGCCTTTATCCAATAGGTCTTGTAATTGCACCTTGAGTTCTTTCAACCCTGCTGGCGCCATGCGGTAGGGGGCTTTAGAAATATGCCCAGTTTTCGGCTTGAGTTCTATTGCAAAATCTACAGCTCGGGAAGGGGAGTGGTAGGTCTTCTGAAAAGACATGAAAATTCATTTACTATGGGCACCATGTCTAAGGGCTTTTCTTTTCCTCTTACATCCACGACACTTGTTAATATAGCACAACCCCCTTGTTGGATCAATCTCTTGACTTTCATCATCGAGACTACCTTCGGGGTACCTTTAGTGCATGTACCCGTGAACTTAAAATTGGATCCAGACGGCGGTGAGAATATTACTTCCTTCATGTGATAGTATATACTAGCATGGTTTTCAGCTAACTAATCCATCCCTAAAATTACATTGAAGACCGTCATACTAAGAACTATCAGGTCTATGCTTAAGGTTCGCTCAACTACAGTTACTTAGCCATCTTTTACTCTATCCTTAGCAACCAAGTCTATAATAGATAATACATGCAATAAAGGTTCTAGTTCGAACCCTGCTTGTCTAACAAATGAAAAAGATATGAAAGAATGCGTAGAGCCTGAATCAAATATAGTGAAAGCATAATGTCCCAGAACTGATAGTGTATCTATCACTACTATGTCGGACCTTCTGGCATCCCTGCAGGTGGATGTGTATGCCCTAGCTTGCGAACGAGTTTGCATAGGTCTGTTAGTCACTTCCAATGCTCTTGGTGAGTTAAGTGGATTCTCGGTTTTCTTAGTTGTGCAGTTGATAGCAATGTGACCCTCCTAGCCACACCGAAAACAAGCTTTAGTCCTGACCATACGTCTTCCCCCATGTGGCTTTCCACATATGTTACACCATGCCTCTCTTCTTTCTCTAGCCCATCTTGGTTTATGGAGTGTTTGTCAGTACATCGAGGAGGATACCTGTCAGCATGTCGAGGAGGATGTCTATCAGCATATCAAGGTCTATGCGTTGATGGTCGTCGGTCTAAATTCCTCGGTTCATATGGTCACTTTCGCCTAACAGTAACTATTGACTCTCGATGCACTTCATCTCTAGGCTTCTCCAGAGCCTTGACTATCCTTAATGCATCCTCGTAGGTGGTAGGGTTTATGGCTTCCACCATGCGCGAATCTCTGGATCCAAGCCCACAATAAACTTCTCATCCATTTTAAATCAGTGTCCACTAATGAAGGCGCGAAAATGTTCAGTCTCATGAATTTCCAGGCATAATTGTCTACATAACATCCCACCCTGTGTTAGGTGGGTGAACTCCTGTTGTTTCTTGAGTCGGGCTACATTTGAATAAAATTTCTTCAAGGAAGCCTCCTTGAATCGTGTCAAGTCCATAACACTCCTGTGAGGACCAAGAAATTCCCTGTTATCCAACCACCGTAACTTTACGTCCTTCTTCAGCATGAATGACGCACAAGACACCTTCTGATCATCCGAAAAATCCATGAACAGAAATATCGTCTCCACTATCGAAACCCACATTTGAGCTTCTGTTTGGTCTCCCACGGTTCCACTGAAAGTGTGCGGGTCATACTGCTTGAAGTCCCATAAATATCTTGCTCCTCTGGTAGAATGCGAGTTGTTGGCTTGTTAAGTGGCCACCATTGTATGCATCATGACCTAAAACGATTCCTACGTCACGCTTGTAGTGAGATCTACTCCAGCTGTTGGAGGTGACGTACCTGCGTCCGTTCTAGTTACTGAACCCTCGCGAGGTGGGCTCTCTTCATCTCTACCACTTCCTCTAATAGGGGGTCATCCTCTGAGGGGCATGGTTTTAAAAACCAACATATAACTTTAATTAAGTCTATTGTTCGCTAATGTAAATTGCATCATATTGCATATCATCATAAGCATACAATTTGGCAAGCATAACGTATTCATAAACATTAGACTAGGTCAAATATCATGCTACCATCAAAAATATAATCATGGCTTATGAAATTCGATGCCAAGTTACATTCAATAATAGTAAACAATCATAGTACATGCAATCAAGAACATTTCTATTTCTACTAAGGACATTTCTTTTTCTTATCTTATGCATGACATACGTGATGGTGACGGAGCATTGATGGTGAGATCATGGAACATGTCAAGCCTATCTCGTAAGCTAGTCTACAGAATCTATAACCTAGAGCTCTGATACCAACTGCAACGACTCTAGATTTCTACTAACCTAAAGTTGCTACTGTCATCATAACATACTCTCTTATACAAAAATAAACATTTAAATTTCATCGCAAAACATCTCTATGGACTTACATGTTCGAAAACATCTTTAAAGTAACATAACGAAATATTAAATAAAAAAATAAAATATTAAAAGTAAAAACACCCTATACTAACCTAAAGTCTAAGAAAAGAAATACCACTTTCTTATGCACGTGTCATGCTCTTTACTTGCGATGTCATCGTCGTACATGGGTGTCTAGCCTTTACTTGAAATAGATGCAGCATATGACTTGTATTTTAAAAAATACTCAGTAAGCGACCTCACTATTGGGTTAAGAAATGCAAACACATGCAACTCATGATTAGGGACCTATCATTAAAAACATGCAACTCATGTAGTACTTCCCTACGCATGACCCACGCGCGCGAGCATCATTCTCCAGGAGGTTTTCATCCTCCTAGACCTATCATAATCAGGTTAGCTTTTCATAGTCGGACGTCTGGATGTCAACAAACCCCCGAGTGTCATGCGAGGCATGATGATGATCATCATCATCATGTCGTACGTGTCCGTACTCATCATCATAAAAAGGGAAGTAATTTGATATATATATATATATAAACACACAAAATGCATGAAGTCCTTACCGTTTTCATCTTTAAATCATTCTTGTGACACAACCCTATACATTATTCCCACATCATACTAGGTAACATGTATGCATTGGCTTTTATACGTTCCTTGTTATTAGCATCAATTAGGATTGTCTTAGAAAACTCATCGTCATAATGTACCATGGAATTTAATACATACACATCATCTTAATATGGAATAACATCATATTAAGTCATCTCATCATCATGTTATCATGCATCATCATCATCATGTCATCATCATTTAACGTTATCGTATAACATTATATATCATATAACATAGTCACATCATCATATAATATAAAGCGTAAATGACACCTATAAGGTGTTAATATTTAGTTCTGAATTATGGTTTACCATATATATTATATTTGACCTTTTATTACAGGCAGATATCTTGTATGATTGAGGATATTTAACATTCCATTAGGTACCATATTTAATCCAAAAATATCTTGATATTTTTCTTCCACTTAGCATAGGTATCATATTTGCCCTTTTATTACCGGAAAATATCTTGTATCCATCTATTGCTCTTTACATTTATTGTTATTTTCATATCCTTTGTAATTTATTTGATTTTCTAAAATGATTATAAATAGAGAACTTTTACCACCAATTTACTCGTGCTGGTTTTAGCAAATATTCTTTCGATCGAGCCTATAGTAAGACCACTTACTTGGTTGACCTTAGCCAGCGTTCTCCCTGAACTTGAGTACATTTGAATTTCGTCCATCGAAGCTGCTCCAAGTATCGTCGGGAATTTTTTCCTATCATAACGTCAATCTCATTTCATTAACAATTCACATTTCTATCTTAATTGGTTGGGCTACTGGAATGGGTTGGTGTGGATGGGTTACTCGGATTTGGATCCTTCTTCTTCGTCTGATAGATGGAAATCCAAATCTTGTTTCTCTCTCTTCCTGAGTGTTCCGACGATTCTCCTCCATAGCTTCTCCGCCCCAAATCTCGTCGTTGGACTCTCGATGTACTTCTCCTTCATCCCCACTGCGTCGTAGTATGCTTAAGCACCTACAAATGGGAGTTCTCTACCATTATGGTTAATTAAAAAGTTGTAACTTTCATGGTCATCAATACTATAATGACCATCAACTAAAGGTAACTTATAATTTATAAACACAATTCTCTAAAGCTTTTAAAATACAATAAAACCTTCTTAAATCTAAATCATTATCCCTTCTTTCGTATCAATAAAATCTAAATCATACAATAAAATCTTATTCCGCATCATTCTCCCCTTCTTCAAGAGGATTCGTCCTCGAATCTAATTGATCCCCTTGTAATGCAGACTTAAAATCATTTGCATTTCGTGGTCTTAGTTTTCTCGAGGTCTTCACTTTTATCTTTAGGTCATGCATGGATATAAAGCTGAAATGGGAGCATTGCTTCGTGTGTAGCCCATTGGTCTTGTTTTTCCCATGAGTTCGATGTTGGCTTAGGTTGGAATCAATCATTGAATCTTGCTTTTCAGGAAGTATTTGAGTTTCCAATTCAATAGAAAAAGTAGGTACAGTTAGTTTAAGTTCTACGGCTAGAATGAAAGTCCTTTCGCTTTCAGGTCTGTGTATCTGTATTCTCGTATATAAAACATTGTTCTTCTCGCAAACTTCCGTAACAAAACTCTCTTTCTGTTTAATCTCTATACACGTGCCAAATATTTCTTCCTCACATTCTTTCTCCTTTTCACTTTCTTCACGTTTTGTCCCTAATGATTTTAGAAAAAGTTTTAGAAGAATACCGTTGAGATCTTCGTTGGATTTGCCTCTTGATCTTAATTGCAATGTGCAATAACTCCTCGATATTAGAATAAGACTATAGATCAACATTCTCTACCATCTCTGTGTTTAACCCATTAAGAATCCGTGCCATGAGAACCTCCATGTCCTTATCGAGATCAAGTCGATCCATCAATGTATACATCTCCTTGTAATAATCCTCCACAGACTTATGTCCTTGTTTCAATGCTTGAAGCTTGTGCACCATGTCCCGTTAAAAATATTGTGGAACAAAACGCTTCCTCATAGCTTCTTTGAACTCGTACCAAGAATCAATTGGTGCTTCTAGACTTCTTCTCCTACTTGACATCAATTTATCCCACGAAATTTGAGCATATTGTTTGAATTGAGCAATGCATAACATTACCTTCTTTTTATCACTAAAAGTATGACAGTTGAACACCGACTCCACCATTTTCTCCCATTCAAGGTACTCCTCTAGATCGGTTTTGCCATAAAACTTGGGAGGTTTTAATGTAACGCTCCCCACGTTACAATCAATTCTATCTCCATAAGAAACTCGTTGAAAATTATGATGTCTTCTTCCACAGCCTCTCCCTCGCATCAAGGCACGACCAACCGCATGTGGATTATCCTCTTGTTGATCAGAATTGTCTCCCTCATATTGATCGGCATGTTGTGCAAGTGGTGGAATCCTCTTTCGAGCTTATGTATCGCCATGTAAAGAACCGCACAAGCACTCTCTCACGTGTGTTCACTCGTTAATGTAGTTCACTCGTGTTTAGCACTCAACACTTGGATCAATGTATCACTCCCTTACAAACTCACCGTCACAATTGAGCACACACAAATCACACTCCAAAACAAATTGGGATGTGAGACAAGTTATGTCACAAAGCTAAGTGCAATTCAAATAGAATAGGCAGCACATTCAACATAACAAACAAGGGTATTAATGGAGCAATCTGAATAACAACAAAGAAACGAGTTAAAAAAAGAAGATGAATAAGGACGTTTAATTTAGTGGTAGTAACACAAGAGTTACATATAATAACAACAAAAAAAAAAGACATTTAACATCAATAAACTCGTGATTCAAATCACTCCATAATATGTTTGATCAATACCACATGAATGACTTTGCAACATAAAAATTTGTCAAGCAGCTAAAATAGTATATAATTTTCAATTCCAAAATGTAATAATAAAGCAATAACGTGAATGACTATTTATAATAACAGAGTCTGATTAATGGAAAGATTTAACTTTCATGGTTAAAGACAATAATCTAAAACTTTAATAATACAATAAAACCTTCTTAAATCTAAATCGTGTATGATATGATTAAGACACCTTATTTTGTATCACAATGGTTTCCTCCTAAGGCGTACTTCGTTCTCGATTGGATGTTGGTTGTGGTTTCGATTCTTGTCGGCGGTGTACACAGAGGGTTTTGCAAGCTCTTCGTCTTCCCTTCTCTCTCCATCTCTCATGCTCTCAAATAATAAGGGACCTTGTGATTCATCTCACGTCCTATCTACACACGGCCCATGAATCTCGGACCCTACCACAAATGGCAGAGAAGTTTCCATATTTATACCTTTTCTTGTTGGAGGAGTAACTGCCCGTTGAACTACCAAAGAACAAAGAGTAGTGACAGGTGGAAGGGCCCTCGCTCAACTGATAAAAGTTACTAACGGGATTTCTGTGTTTAGTGTGCAGTGAGTGTAGACAAGTCAATGTGGAGTGGGAGTAGAGCATGGTTTCGTGAGTGGTTTGAAGATGCGAGAATTTCAGTGCCTCGCCATTTCCGCGAAAATCATTTATTCAAATTTTTCTTTTTAATAAAAGTAACACTAAAGTTTTTAAAATATCTATTTATGAATTAAATAATAACTTGACCCCAACGTGCGTCTTCGCACATGTGCATAATTAATATTAAAAAAACAAAATCATACAGCTGTCAGAGTTTTATCGTACGGAAGAAAATGGCTGGAGGAGTTTAATTTAATATATATATATATAAATTAATAATTATTTCAATTATTATTGTACTGTGGGGTCCACATTTGGTCCTTTTCATGGAGTGGGTCCCACCTCATTCATCCGTACCATAATAATCTCAATAGGAAAAAGTCTTTATATTTCATTTGATTTTGACGCTGACTGACGTGGAAAGCTCCAAAAATTACAATATTATTTAATTAAATTATCATAAATGATTTGACGCTTTCGTTGTTCTTCGGCCCCTACATGAGGGCAAATTGGTAAATTACACTTTTGTTCGACAATTGAAAGCTCAAGACCTGGTCGCTCGGTGACTCGAGCAATTCTAAATTTTTTGTGGGTGATATGAGTAACTCGAATAGAGTTAACGACCTAACCATCTATTTGTTGGATCGGTATGGCAACCCTAGAGGGGGGGTGAATAGGGTTTTAACGATAAAAGTGTTTAAACGTGATTAATTTTTCTAATGATGAAACTTTTTGCAAATAAGTAGAAGATGATAATTACTATAACAAAGTAATTCAAGTCAAAACAATAATCAAGTAGAACATGCAATAAATCACAATAATAATTTTGAAATTAAGTAGAAAAGAGTTAGAGAAAATGACACCGTAGTTTTATAGTGGTTCGGTCAAACTCGACCTACTCCACTCCCCAAGCGCCTCTTGGGAATTTGAATAAAGAACTTTCTCGACTCTTTCCACGGATCTGAGCCAAACCGCTACACCGCTCTTTTTACGAGTTCAAGAGCAAACTCAATCCTTTCCACGGCGCAGGATCAAACCGATACAAGTATTTGAGTTTGATAATAACACACCACAACTCTCTCAAAGAGTAGATTTACAATTTGGGATACTCACAACTATTTCCTCACAATACAAAAATAATCCCTCTCAAGAATAAGATGAAAAGAAATGAACTTGTAAGCTTGGAGAGAGCAACAAACAATGGAGACTTTGAACAAATGAGGATTGGAGAATGTATGTAAGTTGTGTATTTTAAAATGTGGGGAAGATGAGTTTATATAGGGGAGAAAAGTGGCAAAATGTAGGATTGAATATTGACCATTGGATTGTGTTAGGAATAATGGAAGGTGGAGATTAAAAGTAAATAAGTAAGAAAATTTTCTAAATTCATTTATTTCAAAATTTTAATATAATAGTAATATAATATAATAATAATAAAAAGTTATGTGAGTAACGGTCAAATGAAATTCAAAATTTATTATAAATATAATAATATAATAATAATAAAAACGATGTGAGTAACCACCAAAATTTTAAAATATAATAATATAATAATATAATATAGTAATAATAAAAATCGATGTGAGTAACGGTTAGATTCAAATTTATATTTTGTAAAAATAACTTTATTTAAAAATATAGTAATAAGAAAAACTCCACCATTTGTTACTCTCCAAAAATCATAAATGTCATACTTTGATATATCTTGATTTGTCCATCATTTTGATTTTGCTGCCACATCATCACGTCGGGTATGTTGTCTCGACTGTAATTTCTTCGTTTTAGCTCTGATTTGAGTAATTGAAAAGTCGTTGAAATTGTTATTCCCGACCTTATACTGTGGACAGTTCAAAATACTGAAAATAGTTAATAATTAAAAAGTAGGTTTGTTATCATCAAAACATCAATTAATTGATTGAAATTAATTAGAGTGAGATCAAGGCCAAAAAACCAACAATCTCCCCCTTTTTGATGATGACAAACCATTTCAAGAAAAATTCATAAAAACCAAGGTAATACACCATCCATGTAATAATACTAATACATGCTAATATATTATCATAAATTTTACTCAAGCACATTCTCCCCCTATATTAATGCCTCAAGAAATTATGAAAACATAAAACAAGTAAATGATTCATAAATAATAAAACAACAAACTTAGAGCATATTTTTCTTAATTTTCTCCCCCTTTGTAATCATCAAAAAGAACAATCGAAAGAGAATACATTTAAGAATGACGTAATGGCTCCCCCTAAAAACATGCATTCAAAAATTATAAAATTCAAGATATATCACAACGAATAATACCAAGCTCAAGCCTATTTTTGCAAAAAATTTCTTCATTCAATGGCTTGGTGAAAATATCGGCTAGTTGATTATTAGAGTTTACAAAATCAAGAATAATATGTCCATTTTGCACATGCTCTCTAATAAAATGATGTCTAATGTCAATATGTTTAGTTCTAGAATGATGAATAGGATTTTTAGTTAAATTAATAGCACTTGTATTATCACAAAATATAGGCACACTATGAAACTTTAATCCAAAATCACAAAGAGTTTGTTTCATCCAAAGAATTTGAGCACAACAACTAGCAACCGCAATATATTCCGCTTCGGTAGTAGATAAGGCAACCGAATTTTGCTTTTTACTAAACCAAGAAACTAAGGAACTACCAAGAAATTGACAAGTTCCACTAGTACTTTTACGATCAAGTAAGCTTCCGGCAAAATCCGCATCAGAATATCCTATCAATTTAAATTCAACATTTCTAGGATACCACAATCCTAAATCAATAGTTCCAAGCAAATATTTAAATATTCTCTTAACCGCATGTAAATGAGATTCCTTAGGAGAAGATTGAAATCTAGCACAAAGACACACACTAAACATAATATCGGGTCTACTAGCGGTCAAGTAAAGTAAAGATCCAATCATACCTCGATAAGTTTTAATATCCACACTTTTACCTTTTTCATCCTTGTCAAGCTTAGTGGATGTGCTCATGGGAGTTCTTGCAATCTTACCTCCATTGAACTTGAATCTTTTGAGCAAATCTTTAGTGTATTTCTCTTGATTGATGAAGATACCATCCTTGAGTTGTTTGATTTGAAGTCCAAGAAAGAAACTAAGTTCTCCCATCATACTCATCTCAAACTCACTATGCATACATTTAGCAAATTCTTCACATAAAGAAGGATTAGTAGAACCAAATATGATATCATCCACATATATTTGCACTAATAGCATATCGTTTTCTTTAATCTTAATAAAGAGTGTAGTGTCGAGTTTGCCCATTTTAAAATCATTCCCAATAAGAAAATTACTAAGTCTATCATACCAAGCTCTTGGAGCTTGTTTTAAGCCATAAAGAGCCTTTTTCAACTTATAGACATGATGAGGAAATTCTACATTTTCAAATCCGGGAGGTTGTTCTACATAAACTTCCTCCATAATATAACCATTCAAAAATGCACTTTTCACATCCATTTGATATAATACAAAATTTTTGTAAGAAGCAAAAGCAAGTAACATTCTAATAGCTTCTAATCTAGCAACGGGTGCAAAAGTTTCTTCATAATCTATGCCTTCCTCTTGACAATAACCTTGAGCTACAAGCCTAGCTTTATTTCTCATGATATTCCCATTTTCATCCATTTTATTTCTAAAAACCCATTTGGTTCCAATAATAGAAGTATTAGATGGCCTCGGGACTAATTTCCAAACTTTGTTCCTTTCAAATTGATTTAGCTCTTCTTGCATGGCTAAAATCCAAAACTCATCATTTTCGGCATCCTTAAGACTTTTTGGTTCAATTTGAGAAACAAAAGCAAGATTATTAAATAAATTAATAGAAGAGCGAGTTTTCACACCTTGTTCGAGATCACCAAGAATCAAGTCTTTGGGATGAGACAAGGCATACCTCCATTCTTTTGGCATTGATGAAGAACCTTCTTCCTTTAAGCTCACCTCTTCTTTACTCGTAACAATTTCCTTGCCGTTGTCACTAACGAGTAAGTCTCCAAAATTTCTTTCTAAATCATCACTACAAATAGACTCATTAGAAATATTATTGCAAGATTCATCAAATACCACATGCATAGATTCTTCAATAATTAGAGTTCTCTTATTGAAAATTCTATAAGCTTTACTAGTAGATGAATAGCCAAGAAAAATACCAATATCCGTTTTTGAATCAAACTTTCCAAGCTTTTCTTTGTTGTTCAAAATAAAACATTTACAACCAAAAACTTTGAAATACCCAACATTTGGAATTTTGTTATGCCAAAGTTCATAAGGAGTTTTATTTAATGAAGGTCTAATTAAAACTCTATTTAAAATATAACAAGCGGTATTAACGGCTTCCGCCCAAAAATATTTAGGTAAATCATACTCATTTAACATTGATCTAGCAAATTCTTGTAAAGTACGATTTTTCCTTTCAACCACACCGTTTTGTTGAGGAGTCCTTGGAGAGGAGAAGTCATGAGAAAGACCATTATCTTCACAAAATTTTTGAAAGGCAACACTATCAAATTCTCCCCCATGGTCACTCCTAATTTTAGTAATTAAAAATCCTTTTTCATTTTGAACTCTTTTTACAAAACTAGCAAATCTTTTCAAAGCATCATTCTTATGTTTTATCATCAAAACCCAAGTAAATCTTGAAAAATCATCCACTATAACAAAAGCATAATAATTTCCTCCATAACTAGCTATTTTAGAAGGGCCAAATAAGTCCATATGGAGTAGTTGAAGAGGTCTAATAGTAGAAATCATATTTTTAGATTTGAAAGAAGACTTAGTTTGCTTACCCATTTGACAAGCGTCACAAATTTTATCTTTTTCAAATTTAAGTTGAGGAAGACCTCTAACTAATGAATTTTTTTGAAATATTTGAAATCAAGTACATACTAGCATGTCCTAGTCTTCTATGCCATAGCCAAGAGTTATTAAGCAAAACCGAAAGACATTTATCATTTGTAGGACAATCATTCAAATCAATAGTATACACATTATCATCTCTATTTCCTACAAACAAAACTTTTCTATCACTAGCATTTTCAATTATGCAATTATTATTATCAAATACAACTCTAAAACCTTTATCACATAATTGACTAATGCTAAGTAAGTCATGCTTTAAACCATCAACTAACAATACATTTTCAATGAGAGTACAAGAGTCATTACCTATAGTACCCTTACCAATTATTTTACCCTTCTTGTTATCACCAAAGGTTACTAAGCCACCATCCTTCTTGGAAAGATTCACAAACTTGGATGGATTACCCGTCATGTGTCTTGAGCAACCACTATCCAAGTACCACTTATTTTTCTTGGAGGCTTTCAAACAAACCTAAAAACAAGGATATTCAAAATTGACATTTTGGTACCCATACTTGTTTGGGTCCTAGAAAGTTAGTGTTCACAAATTTAGGAATCCATTTCATATTTGCATTCATATTAAAGACATTGTATTTAGATAAGTAACAAGAATAATCTTTATGTCCAAACTTACCACATGAAAAACAAACAACATTATGCAATAATTTATTTCTTGGACTAAATTTGTGTATTCTATTTTTATTCGAAAAATTATTTTCTAAAACATTGTTAAATTTTGTATTTTGAGAAACTTTTCTTCCTAAAGGAATGTTTTGAGAATTTTTCAATTTAAAGCACTTAGGTCTAATATGACCTTCAACACCACAATAATGACATATAGGCACAAATCTAGATTTATCATACTTAGATACAAATTTATTGCTAGATTTAGACAAGATAGGGGATGCTTTAACAAATATTGTTTTAGAACTTGAAGGTGTAGAACATTCATCAATATAGCCTAATCCTCTTTTATCACCATATGACTTACCTCCTTCAAGTATTTTATCTAATTTTTGAGCACCTATTGTTAACATTTTAATAGACTCCTTAGCCCTACCAAGTTCTTGCAAATTATTTGATTCATTTTCTTTGAGCAATTTAATTAATTTATCTTTTTCACAACAATCATGCTCAAGAGACTTGACTTTATCAAGTAATGCATTTTTCTCATCACAATCAAATACATGCTTTTCACAAGGTACATCAATTTTAACAATATTATGATACTTCTCTTTTAAGCAAGAAATTTCATTTAGTAAAGACTTATTTTCAATAATTGAAGTCTTATATTTCTTTTTAAGCACAACATACTTTGAACTAAGTTTTTCTAAATCAATTGTCATCTCATCAACAAGTTTAAATAATTCATGATAAGAAAGAGATTCAAGAGTTACCTCATCTTCTTGTTCATCTTCTTGTTCATCCTCTTTGTCACTATGAGCCATGAAGCAAAAATTTGCTACTTCTTCATCACTTCCACTTGCACTTTCATCACTATCATCCCAAGTAGCCTTCATTGCTTTCTTCTTGGATTTCTTAGATGATTTGAGGAGAGGACAATCCGTTCTTATATGACCCGGCTTTTTACATTCATAACATATTACCTCATCGTTTTTGCTCTTTTCACCTTTTGACTCTTTTTGATTTGTGAAATGTTTTTTGAATTGTTTCTTCCTTTTAATAAAATTTTTATACTTACGTGTGAAGTAGGCGACATCATCTTCATCAAGGACGTCCTCATCTTCAGAGTCAACTTTGATGGACTTTAGGGCTATACTTTTCTTCTTTTTGGATTCTTCTTCCATGTGCCCGTTCATGGTAATCTCATGTGTCATGAGAGAACCAACGAGTTCATCCAAAGGAAGCTTTGTGAGATCCTTTGCTTCTTGAATCGCCGTCACTTTTGCCTCCCAACTTTTAGGCAGAGACCTAAGAATTTTTCTTACATTTTCGGAAGTAGAATATACTTTTCCAAGATTTTTCAAAGCATTTAAAATATTAGTAAATCTAGTAAACATATCACCAATAGGTTCATTTTCCTCCATTTTAAATAGTTCATAATTATGAACTAACATGCTAATTTTTGTTTCTTTAACTTGGTTTGTTCCCTCATGAGTTACTTCAAGAGTTTTCCATATTTCATATGCCGAAGAACACATACATACTCTATTAAATTCATCATTACTTAAGGCACAATAGAGAACATTTATAGCACTAGCATTAAAAGAACATTTCTTTTTATCATGCTCATCAAATTCATTTTCTAATTTAGGCACCTCAATATTATTAACAATTTTTATTGGAATGTAAGGACCATTACTAACATTTAACCACAATTGATAATCAACGGATTGCAAATAAATTTTCATTCTAGCTTTCCAACATGTATAATTTGTTCCATCAAAATAAGGTGGCCTAGAAGTTGATTGCCCTTCACTAAAACCATTTTTAACACGTAGGTTTGCCATAAGCTCGAACAATAAAGTTTAGATAAAAAATCTATGGGAGCAACCTGCTCTGATACCAATTGTTGGATCGGTATGGCAACCCTAGAGGGGGGGTGAATAGGGTTTTAACGATAAAAGTGTTTAAACGTGATTAATTTTTCTAATGATGAAACTTTTTGCAAATAAGTAGAAGATGATAATTACTATAACAAAGTAATTCAAGTCAAAACAATAATCAAGTAGAACATGCAATAAATCACAATAATAATTTTGAAATTAAGTAGAAAAGAGTTAGAGAAAATGACACCGTAGTTTTATAGTGGTTCGGTCAAACTCGACCTACTCCACTCCCCAAGCGCCTCTTGGGAATTTGAATAAAGAACTTTTCCGACTCTTTCCACGGATCAGAGCCAAACCGGTACACCGCTCTTTTTACGAGTTCAAGAGCAAACTCAATCCTTTCCACGGCGCAGGATCAAACCGATACAAGTATTTGAGTTTGATAATAACACACCACAACTCTCTCAAAGAGTAGATTTACAATTTGGGATACTCACAACTATTTCCTCACAATACAAAAATAATCCCTCTCAAGAATAAGATGAAAAGAAATGAACTTGTAAGCTTGGAGAGAGCAACAAACAATGGAGACTTTGAACAAATGAGGATTGGAGAATGTATGTAAGTTGTGTATTTTAAAATGTGGGGAAGATGAGTTTATATAGGGGAGAAAAGTGGCAAAATGTAGGATTGAATATTGACCATTGGATTGTGTTAGGAATAATGGAAGGTGGAGATTAAAAGTAAATAAGTAAGAAAATTTTCTAAATTCATTTATTTCAAAATTTTAATATAATAGTAATATAATATAATAATAATAAAAAGTTATGTGAGTAACGGTCAAATGAAATTCAAAATTTATTATAAATATAATAATATAATAATAATAAAAACTATGTGAGTAACCACCAAAATTTTAAAATATAATAATATAATAATATAATATAGTAATAATAAAAATCGATGTGAGTAACGGTTAGATTCAAATTTATATTTTGTAAAAATAACTTTATTTAAAAATATAGTAATAAGAAAAACTCCACCATTTGTTACTCTCCAAAAATCATAAATGTCATACTTTGATATATCTTGATTTGTCCATCATTTTGATTTTGCTGCCACATCATCACGCCGGGTATGTTGTCTCGACTGTAATTTTCGTTTTAGCTCTGATTTGAGTAATTGAAAAGTCATTGAAATCGTTATTCCCGACCTTATACTGTGGACAGTTCAAAATACTGAAAATAGTTAATAATTAAAAAGTAGGTTTGTTATCATCAAAACATCAATTAATTGATTGAAATTAATTAGAGTGAGATCAAGGCCAAAAAACCAACACTATTTTCGAGTTGGGTTCAGAATTTTGTTGTTGGATTGTTTTTTTAATTATTTAAAAAAATTAATAATTGAAATTTTATAGAGTTTAAATATCGAACATTACGTCACAACATATTAATAATATTGGTTATAGACGTTAAATATTATTGATCTTTTTAAAAGTATAGTTGGGTTGTAATCCTACTTTCGGGTTTGTCGGGTTGACCTGTTAAAAAAATGATAATTTAATGAATCACTCTTATTACTTCGAACTAAACGAATAACTAGTTGCTTCTCTTGTCCCGTTACGTACCATCGTCAGCTTTTACGGTTTTAAATTCCCTCTCCAATCGACGTAGGATCTCACAACCCACCCTCCTTGAAAATTCAGTATTCTCGTTGAGTAATAACTCAAGCCCACTACTGATTTGATCCAATATTTTGGTTCAAGTCGTCGTAGATTTTTTATTTCTTCATTTATTCAATATTAATTTATTCGTTAATGTAATAGTAGATTTTTTATTTAATTAGTAATTGTTATTTTAAAATAAGAATTAATTAAAATTTTAAATTGTAATTAATTACAATTATCAAAACAAGAAAAAGTGTAAAAATTAATAGCTAATTTAAAATAACAATTAATTCCTCACTTTTAATAAATATTCTAAACTTAATTGACAATGGTCAAAATAAAATAATTTTTATTTTTTCCTCTTTATTTTCTTCTTTACTCAATTTTTTCCCTCTTTATATGTTGTATTATATTTAAATATAATAATTAAAAATATAATATAATTTTAATTTTCAATATTATATTTAGATTAATCCAGCAATCAAATGATGCAAATAAAAATAATAATTACTAGATAATTAATACTCAATTAAAAAAACTAAAAGAAAAAAAAAATAATATTTTGGGTGAAATTAAGTTGAATCAAATCAAAACCAAAATATATTAAATAAAATTATTAATATTTTTACTTTTTTTTAATTTAAGCTTCTACTTTAAAAAAATATTTGAATTTTTAGTCAAATTTAAAAATTATCTTTTAAATTTTTTAAATTTTTTAAATTTTGACTTTATTTTTTAAATAAGCATAATTTTTTTTTTCTTTTATCTAACGATCAAGGTAAATTTAATATTTTAATACATGTTCATATATATATAGATAGATATATAATTTGTCCATTAAATAATGATAATTGAAAATTAGATTAATAAAATAAAATAAAACCAAGTAGAGAATTCAAAACCTATATTTTAAAATAATTTAATAAAAATACACACGTTGTATATTATATATAAGTAATTGCTGACAATTTGGAATGTGGAAATTTAATATTTATTTTTCATTTAAAAAAGGGTTGAATTTTAAAAATAAAAAAATAAGGCAATAATATCCAATTCAATTTATTTATTGTCAATTGCACAAGTTGTTAAATATTTATAATTCAAATGGTTAATTGCATTAATAATCTCCCATAGAATCTCATAATTTTTAATGAATAACCATTTTATTATTTAATTTTTTAAAAAGATATTTTTAAAACTACGAAAGCTTATGCTCGAAGTGGACAATATCATACCATTGTGAAGAGACGTGTTCGTTTTTAACATGGTATCAGGGTCATGCCCTAAACTTAGTCATATCAATAGAATCCTCAAATATCGAACAAAAGTATTGTGAGTCTCGAAGGTATAGTAAAAAATGACTAAGACTTCGAAAAGAAAATGAGTTGAGCCTCGATTATGGAGAGGCATAATTTGTTCGATGGGAGGTGTTGGATGAAAGTCTCACATCAACTAATTTAGGGAATGATCGCCCCAGTGAAAGTACGAGAGTTTAGAACAAAACTTTTATTGTATAGTAAATATTCATACGTTTATTAATTTCATAATTATTATTATTTATTATTTATTCTTGATTAACTCTAATTTCAAATTAATTATTATTTTTATCATTTATTTTTTAGTAACTCTTAAAATAAATTTTAATCATTTGAAAATCAATTTCTCTCTAAATAAATATTGAATTGAGTTATAAATCTCAATTAAACGTCTGAAAATTAATAAACAAATGTGTTATTAATTAAAATTAATTAGACTCAATATTTAATATGAATTATTGAACCGAAAATAATTATAATTCAACCCAACTTTACTCTAACTTTTTAGAATTTAAATACAATAGTAAAATTATTATTAAGATTTAAAAATTAGAAAAAAAAAACTCGCATAAACTAATAATTATATTTAAATTGATAATTCATAAATTTTAAGAATATTTTAAATTAATTATTTTCGGAAAAAACAATAAATTGAAGGTGGGGTCCACCGAGTTGAGGAGAGTTGGTTTGCTAATAATTGAAGTAACGTTAAAAAGTCTTTGGAGAATGATTGCAGCGTAAAAATCGTGAAGATTAATCGACGGCTGAGGACGAGAAACGTGGAAGTATGTTTCAAATATGAGCCGTTGGATGTCCGTGTGGGTTCAGCGTGTGTTCGGTCCGCGTTTTCAGCGCGTAAAAGTTCACAAACGACGTCGTTAATATCAATTTTTTTTTATTAACTTTCTAAAATAAATTATAATTCAAATCTTAAAAATTAAATTGGATTTTTTTTCGTTTATGTTTATTTAAATTTTTTAAAAATTTAAAATTCAATTCTAGAATTAACATTTTTTTTTATCGAACTAACCCGACCAACATGAAAATAGGCCTACAACTCAATCTTATTTTTAAAAAATTAAGAATATTTGAGGTTTATAATTGATGATCGGTATTTAAATTGTATGATATTTTAATTATTAATATAACATATATTATAGATAAATTTTTTTTAAAAAAAATAACCCGACTATCCAACTCAACTCAAGATTGTAAACTTTATTTGGGTTGCTCGGGTTACAACTCAACCAAAAAAAAAAAATATTATTATTATTATTATTATTATTTTACTAATTTCATATCATCAAAATTTATTTTTATTACTCTATTATTAAACAAACACTTTAAGTAAATAATGAAAAAAAAGTATATTAAAGTAATAAAATAATAATTAAAATAAAATAAACACAAAAAATTCTAAATTAAAATATGATTTAAACCAACAAAAAAAATTTATATTTGAAATTAAATTATAATTTCTTGACTTTTTTTATTTAAAAAAAATCATACAATTAAATGATAGAATGGTCAACATGAATTTATTTTTCTTTTATTTTAAATATTTGACCATTCAACCTTTTCTATCTATTTTTTTAAGACCAAAAATATTTGAGCAAAAAAACAACAACAACAATAATAATAATAATAATAATAATAATAATAATAATAATAATAATAATAATAATAATAATAATAATAATAATAATAATAATAATAGGAATCATTTTTATAAATTAATTAAACTCAATTGGCTGCTTTTATTTTTTATTTTTTTTAATTAATCACATGAAAAAATAGTCAATACCATCGTGTATTCATTAGATGTATGCACGAACCAATCTTAAAATTTCACTCACTCAATCAATTTAGTTTCGATTAAATTATAAATTTTGTTATTTAATTTTAAAGTCGGTATCTCTTAGACACTAAACAAGTTATCTGATATATGTACCTCATTTTGAACGGTGAGCCGTCATAATCTCGACACGCTCATGACAAGTCTTAAGGGAAACTTAAACCTCGTTTCTATTTTTTGCCCAGCCTTTTGGATTTGTCAACCTTTCGACGAGGTGTTGAGGATTGTTGGAAGTAAGTCCTACATTGGTTAATTTAGGGAATGATCAGGGGTTTATAAGTAAATAAATACATCTACATTGGTACTAGACGTTTTGGGGAAGCCCAAAGCAAAGCAATGAGACCTTATGCTTGAAGTGCACAACTTGTAATTTAATATTAATATAAAATATAGAAAATAAATATACGTTTTTTTTTTTTAATTTTAAATTTGGGCGTTTTATTTTTTTGGACCTTTTGGACATTTCCACTGTCGAAATTCCAACAACCGTACATACGCGGTCCGTTGTTTCTCCCAATAAATACCTCTGCCTCCGTTAGGGTTCATCATTCAACTCCCATTTTCTCTCTCAACTTCGTTCATTCCATGCTCTCAAATTCAAAATTCTCACAATCTGATTCAGTTTCTCTGATTTTGATTCAATTTTGAGCTCTTCTTGTTGATGTAAGGATGCCTGCTACTGATTTTCAGAGTTCTTCGTTGCCGTTTACCAACATTGGCCGTTCGATCTTCAGTCTCCGCCGTGATCAAGTTCATTCCATGGAGAGCAGCGCTCATGATGGCGTCTCCTTCGTTTCCGATCTCGATTTCTTCCAGAAGCAGGTCACTCAACGGTTTCAGGATTTGTCGTCGGTTTCTTCTGAGGAGATTTTGTCGCTCTCGTGGATTAGGAAGGTTTTGGATGCTTTTATTTGTTGTCAGGAGGAATTTAAAATCATTTTGTTTGCTCGGAAGGCGGAAATGTGTAGACTGCCGATGGATAGGATGGTTTCGGATTACTTGGAGCGGAGCGTGAAGGCGCTTGATGTTTGTAATGTGATTAGAGAGGGGATTGACCAGCTGAGGCAGTGGCAGAAGTTGTTGGAGATTGTGCTTAGTGCTTTGGATGATTCTAGTCACAAGAAGACTCTTGGTGAAGGCCAATTTCGCCGTGCCAAGAAGGCTTTGATAGACTTGGCGATTGCAATGCTCGATGAAAATGATGCCAATTCTCCGGCTATTGCACAGAGAAACCGTTCTTTTGGACGCAGTAATGGTACCAGAGACAACAGATTCTTGGGGCATTTCCGTTCGCTTTCATGGAGCGTTTCGCGTTCGTGGTCGGCCGCTAGGCAGCTTCAGGCCATTGGGAGCAATTTGACTGCACCGAGGGCGAATGAGACTATGGCTACCAATGGCCTGGCAGTCCCTGTTTTTACAATGAACATGGTATTGCTGTTTGTAACGTGGACTCTGGTAGCGGCGATTCCTTGCCAGGACCGTGGCTTAAATGTTCATTTTTCGTTGCCCCGGCAGTTCGCATGGGCGGCGCCAATGCTTTCACTTCACGATCGGATTTTGGAAGAATCGAGAAGGCGGGAAAGAAGAAATGCTTGTGGGTTGTTGAAGGAAATTCATCAGATCGATAAATTTGCGCATATTATGAATGAATTGGCTGATACAGCACAGTTCCCCTTGACGAATGATAAGGAAGAAGAGGTGAGGCAAAGAATGCAGGAGCTATCTCAAATTTGTGAAACTTTGAAGATTGGTTTGGATCCTCTGGAACGGCAGATCAGAGAGGTGTTCCATCGAATTGTACGCTCAAGAACGGAAGGGCTTGATTTTTTAGGACGAGGAAATAACCATGAATAGAAAATATCAGATTGTTGCACAGATTACAAAACATCTTCATAGTTGGCTTCCAGAGTTGTGAGAAGTTTGAACAATGGACGAGTGAAATAAACGAAAGGGTAAGAGAAATTTCTTTGTAGAATCAGTGTGTAGTCCACAGTGAAATTAGATACGGAATGGACTCTCACATTCCTCAAGCTTGTACCATTAATTTTCTGTCTGTGTTACATCTTCGTTGATGTAGCTGTTCTCTGTGATATTTATAGCATGGTAAATACAAACAATTTGTGTTGGGGTAGGAATATCTTTTGATAAATTCTGCGTTATTCTCTTTGGATCTTGATGCTATTAAAATACAGATTTGACGTCCTCTGCAATGATTGTTTGATTGATTAAGAAAAACCAGATGGGTCGTCCAATGTTAGGATATGATTTCTAAATGCTCTGCATATATAATGAGTTCCTTTTGCTGCGCATTTCGTTTGACTTATGGATTACATTTTATGTAAAACTCTTTCCCATTCTTCCATTTTGCAGGGAATCCGTTCAAAATTGTACGCTGAATTTCCCTGCTTCTGCGAACTGACAATTGGGAGGCTACACACACACTGTCTCTGTCTCCCCCCTCGCAGTACATTTCTTTCAAAAAGTATCATTGTCTTACTTTTAGTTCTTCATTTCTTGGAGGAAGGATAAAAACATAGGAATTACATTTGGGGCCATGTATGTAGGGAATTGGTGAGTTCATAACAAGAAATTTGTGTGAGATCCCACGTTGGTTGGGGAGGAGAACGAAACATTCTTTATAAGGATGTGGAAACCTCTCCTTAGTAGACGTGTTTTAAAAACCTTGAGGGGAAGTCCGAAAGGAAAAATCCAAAGAGGACAATATCTGCAGAGAGTGAGGTTGGGCTGTTACAAATGGTATCGAAGCCAGACACCAGGCAATGTGCCAATGAGGAGGCTGAACCCCGAAGAGAGTGGACACGAGACAGTGTGACAACAAGGATGCTGGGCCCCGATTGGAGAAGGGAAGAGAACGAGTACCAGCGAAGACGCTGGGCCTTGAAGGGAGTGACTTGTGAGATCCCACGTCGGTTGGGGAGGAGAAAAAAACATTTTTTATGAGAATGTGGAAACTTGTTCCTAACAGACGCGTTTTAAAAACCTTGAGGGGAGCTAGCAGTAGGCTTGGGCTATTACCATCTTGGTTCGAGGAAGTGGGTGTCTCTGACATGTGGTTGTGAGGAAGGATAAGGGAAAGTACAAGATTTACCTCAGTCTCTGGATTCATACCATGTGAAAACTAAAACAATATTTGTGTAAGCAGAAGAAGAGAGCGCCCTGTGCTTTGAGTCGAATTCGGTGCCTTGCTGCTGGAAAATTGAAGCTCTTCAGTTTTATTCCCCATCTCTACAACCATTGAAAGGAGTTTTCTGACGGTAAATTTTCTATGAATTTTGTCCCTCACCCTTTTTTGCTGCGAAAGTATTACTTGCTTGATCAATAGACATGCTACTGAGTTGGTCCTTCTGTTTATTTTATCATTAAATTTGCCATTTTGACTATGGACTTGCTTCGTAAAAAGTCCACGCTGTTCATGTATTCTGACCATTGCAAGGTCATCCAGAACGGTTTGAATTCTTTTTTGCAACTTGGAACTGGCAATGGCAGCATATAATTTACCCAATATTTTATTTTTTGGTCAAGCTCCTTTTTGTTGACTTAGAAAAATGTGCGTTTGACCACATTTTGACATTTATTTAGGAATAGGGGGCTGTACTTGTGTCAGACTAATAGCAGGGATAGTTTGTTGATTTTTCTTTCTCCAATAAATGCTTTGACATTACCATAGCCTCCCAGGACACTTAATCTCTCCCAGTCTTTATTTTAATGTTGAATTTTCTGTTATCTTCTTGTGTTTCAACATCAGGTTAACTTGTGCGGGTTGTTTACGTTTTTCTCATTTTATATTTCCTTGACCAATGGTCCTTTGTTATTCAAGGTCTTAGAACATGTGAGATCCACGTCGGTTGGGTAGGAGAATGAAACATTATCTATAAGGGGTAGAAACCTCTCTCTAGTAAACACATTTTAAAATTTTTTAGGGAAAATCCAAAGAGAACAATATCTGCTAGTGGTGGGCTTGAGTCGTTACAAGTGGTATCAGACCTAGACATCAAGCGATGTGTCAGCGAGAAGGCTGAACCCTGAAGGGGGTGGACACGAGGCGGTGTGCTAGCAAGGATGCTGGGCCTTGAAGGGGTGAGGGGTGGATTAGAGGATCCCACATCGATTGGAGAAGGGAACGAGTGCCAGCGAGGACATTGGGCCCTGAAGGGGGGGTGGATTGTGAGATCCCACATCAGTTTGAGAGGGCAATGAAACATTTTTTATAAGGGTGTGGAAATCTCTTCTTAGCAGACACATTTTAAAAACTTTGAGGGAAAATCCGAAATGGAAAGTCTAAAGAAAACAATATCGGCTGAGTGACCTTTAGATTTTAGATTACATTTTGGCATCTGATTCGCAATTTGAGAATTTGGAGTCTTGAATTATTATTTCCGTAAGAAATGAACGCTGCTTGTACATTCAACATTTCTTCTTCAACATAGTTTGTTAATAATTCTATTTCAGAACCTTTATGATTCATACCCTGTTTGCCGCTTGAGAGTATAGATTAGTAATTCTATTTCAGAACCTTTATGATTCATGGCCAATTTGAGAGACTTGGTCATAACTTTACTGCCTCAACCTTTTCCACCCGGAGTTTCGAATTACTTCGATTGGACTGCCCCTGACTGATCTAGTCTTCATTCAACTGAATGACATAGCAGCTGGTTGTACGATCAATATCAATAATTCATATTTTGCATAGCCTTGGGGTACCATAAAAGTTGGAAAACCTTAAATAGCTGTGTCGTCCCTCTCATTATAATTGTTTAGCTGTCGTTAGTTGCAGGCTTTTAATGTCAAAAGTTCTTGATTGTCTTTTCTTTGCCAACTCACTTCTCTGTTTTTAAATCTGTATTTAATGCAGTTTGACGATAGGCTGTAGAGCGTACTAACCATTTGAAGATTCCACCAATTGGTGATGTTAACAGCAAACTAACTGCCCATTTACATTATTATGATAGCGTTTTCATATTTTGATCTAGGAATTGTCTGCTGCTTCAGCATTTTAGTCTCTCATCTTTTACTTTTCATCAAGTTAAACACAATAATTATAAGGGGGAGATAAGAGGCTGACCCTGCAATGATTATTGGAGTATGCATTTTAAACTATTTTGAATCTTGTTCTTTTCTCTTCTTTTGCCTCCTTGCGGAATCTTCATGTGCTCTTTTGTATTATTCTCTTGCTTTTTTAATTTCATCTTTTGTTTGGAAGCAAACTCCTTTTTCTTCATGCTGATGTGCAGGACCGTGCAAATATGGACTTATTTTATGTGAGATCTCACGTCGGTTGGAGATGGGAACAAACTATTCTTTGTAAGAGTGTGGAACCCTTTCCCTAGTAGACACATTTTAAAGTCTTAAGGGGAAGCCCCAGAGGGAAGACTCAAATATCTGTTCGTGGTGGGTTTGGGCCGTTACAAATAGTATTAGACCCCGACATCGGGCGATGTGCTAGCGAGGAGGCTAAGCCCCAAAGGGGGGTGGACATGACGTAGTGTGCTAGCAAGGATGCTAGGCCCCGAAAGGGGGTGAATTGGAGGGTCCCACATTGATCGGAGAAGGGAATGAGTGCTAGCGAGGACGCTGGGCCCGGGGGGGATGGATTGTGAGATCTCACATCGGTTGGAGAGGGAAACGAAAGCATTCTTCGTACGGATGTGGAAACTTCTCTTTAATAGACGCGTTTTAAAACCTCGTGGGGAAACCTGAAAGGGAAATCCCAAATAGGACAAAATCTGTTAGTGGTGGGCTTGGACTTGGGCTGTTACACTTTATCTCTAGGGTCTTTACTGATTTTGAGCTCATTCAATTCCAGAATCTTTTTATACGTTTCCTGCTTCTCGGGTTAGGGTCGAGTCGTTTGATTTGGGTGTGAAAGTTCTCCATCTAAAAGTGCCCCTAGATCAATAGAAGCTTGTGATTGTGTTTTGTCATTTCTTTTGTGATGTTCCTTCAGCGACATTTATTTCTCCATTACCATTTTCTCCCATCCCCAGTAGTTTTTCTTGCTATTTTTTAACAGACTACTTCATATTTCCATCTCACAGCCCTTCAGCTTCTGGGTCTGTTCTGGCAGTGTTTGTGCTACATATTCTATCCATAGGAGATGCTCTCGGCTCGACATTTTCTTCTTCAGCTTCTCCATTATCGGCATCGTCTTCCTCTCCCGATTATCGTCAACCAAAATGGTCTTTCCTGCCATTTACTAGTCTCGAGCTTGTCTTTATAATCTCGAGATTCAAGTGCAGCTTGGCCAGCTTCCTAGTCCCTTACATCTCCCTCTTGTTACATTTGATATTTTTCTTTCCTATGGCTTTTCAAATGAACGTTTCATTCACGTAGGAGAAGAATAGAAGAATTGGAATCGACAAAATTAAAGGTTAAAGCAAACTTACATTAAAGAAATATAAAACAAGTCATGTTGTCGTCCGTTCTTCTTTCCTCACATATCAACTCCAATGACCGTGAAGCACCATATTGCACATATAGAACAGGAATGACGTAGCCCACGACTCTAGCATTTGTATGACATTAGTCACAATGACATAACTTGAGCATGTGGATTTCAATAACAAATTGTTTGTTTTTTTTTTTTTATTTTTGTCGATGCAATAAGCTATGAATAACAATTTTTACGTGATTGAGAATCCATCCAAGTATTAAGTTGACCATAACGGTGCACTTTGTTTGACGAAATTTGAGGATTACCCATAACTTGAAGTGTAACAACCTTACTTTTTCTTTTAAGGTAAGGCGTTTTTATGAACTTGCAAAAATGGTAAAAATGAGATAATAATGAAAACATACCCTTCCCTATCAAAGTTTAAAGACAATGCTACCACCTAACAATGGAACTATGATGCAAATGCTGATAGACATAAGACTTTATTCCATGGTCTCCTAGATAATGTCGTCATTTGTACATGGATCCATGGTCTCCTAGATAATGTCGTCATTTGTACATGGAGCCCTTTCTTATATCTAGAAAAAAAAAAAAAAATAGACGTAGGATGAGTATGTAAAAATATTTCGTAAGTAACTCCAATGTTGGAGTCAGAAAATGCAAACACATGCAACGTAATTGGGCTTTACTTTTTCTTCCGGTAGGATTAGATGCATAATACTTCTATATATATATGGTGCATGAACTCACTAGGTGTACTTGTATACATATTCCTTGGACCTAACTCTAGGCTAGCATAAACTCATGCTGCCAAAAACCAATATAAAAGAAAGGACTGTGCATAGTATCATGGTGTACGCATTCATACTACGTAACATAACTGAAGAAATAATTGTTGTTTTATTGGTTTTCTTTCTTCACGTATGGGCTCGTCAAGCCAACTTAGCTTTTTGATAGTTGAAACTGCAATTGAAGCAAATACTTTGAAATGACAACATCGAAGATATATATAGATATAGATATATATACACAGTTAAACTTACTAAAAGACTTACTTAGGCCAGCGTGAAAGAAATGGTTCAAGTTGTTCGGGTTATTTATTCAACTTTTTTTAATGAAAGAAGATAGTTTAAAATATTTGTTTATTTATTTTCAAACATTTAGTTAAGATTTGTCACTTAACTTCAATGTATATTTTGAAAAATTATATTTCACATAGTTAAAAAATTATATTTAAGAGTTAGAAAGTAAATAATGATAACTTAGGGTAGTTCGGTTCAACCCAATCTAATTTTAGGAGAATTCGTAATCAACTAAATTCATAAAATTTCATTTATATGAACTCATCTATCTAAATAAGTTTATAACTCAACCCAAACGGTACGGATTGGAGCTAAAGAAATGCTAGACTTGCAAAGTAGAAAGATATTGTAGCAGTATGTGTTAGTCAGAAGTTAAAGTTGTCTATGACGTGTTGTCCATGACTGCATGTCTGTTCCAAACCTATTTTACTTGTTATGTTAGATAGGAGGTGTATGACCGATTACCAAAATTATGTCTGCACCCACTAGGGCTAAAATGCCTTAAATTATGTCTGCACCCACTAGTGTCAAGTATGTATGTCTCATAGGAACTCTATGTCAAGAAAAGAACGGACGTACGGCTAGCTTTATGAATATATGTCATGTTTTAATGTGCTGGGACCTCATGAATTTTGTATGACATGTGCATCGGAATACTTCTCCCTTATATTTAAGTACGGACACATACCTTACGACATCTATGTTCTTCATGATATTATGTAGGCCCTTTCCCTCCGCGACGCCTGACAGCGTGAGCCTGAGCTAGCCCAACGAGCTAGATCCAGAGGTATGTATACGAGCCAGTCTGGTGGGTCCATGAAGTACAACACATCCAACCATGCCTAAACTAGAAAGTAGACCCCAAGACCATGCCATGATGTTTTTTTAAAAAATTGGTCACACTATTATTGCTTGTGTTTGCATTTTCCGACCGCAGCAATGGAGCTACTTACTAAATATTTAAATACTACTACTTTTCAAGTAAAGGTAAGATACCATGTATGAATGCCGACGTTGCTATAAAGATCATGGAATCGAAGTTAGGGTAGTAGCTCATAAGTTTAGATCAAGATATTTATGTTACTTTGAACTTATTGTTATTTCGTTTCCATTATTTCATTGATGTTTACTTTTAATTGAAATAGATTTTACGAACATTAAAGTTCCTAAATAAATTTTTTCGCACATAATAAATATGTCAGGCATGCAATGACAACCTTATTTTTAACTCAAATATATATATTTATAGAGAGTCGTTACAACAAACCGGTTAACCGGTGATTAGAAAAAATAGTCTTAAACTCAGCTCATACACAGAACCTACAATGTTGAGGCAGTACATATATACACAAATAACCATAAAGTAGCATATATGCTTAATCAGATTATACAATAAGTGACTATATTTCCTAAGATGCATCTTCAATACAAACTGACCTGAAATTTCTAATTGCTACTCCAAGAGACCATGCTGTTGACATGGGGGAAAAGGCAACCTGACGACACACCGAGTCGGTTTTGATTCTTAACTTTAGTAATCGATCGCAATTCAAAGTCGTAGATGTAAAACAAACCATCTTTTGATCTGAAAACGAGGTCTCCTCTTATTCTAAAACTTAAAAGAGGAATCATATCCATTCTGCAACCTATATTGATACTATGTTGCTTTATCCATACTTCCCCAGACAAGCCCTTCAAGATCCAAATGTCTGTGTGGGTCTCCTGATGAGTGACAAAGCTTAGAGAAGAACCAATTTCAACAATTCCATCATACATATTGCAACTATTTGGAAGCGGTATTGTTTGAAACTTTTCGGTCTCGATTTCCAACGATACAATACAATCGCTGTGATTAACTTGTGGGATCCAATGTAGAGCTCCTATGGCTTCAACAGGTCTAAATCCAAGCCAACCAAAGAGACCAAAAGAAGGTCCATCAACAGCTCTCCACTTTTTAGTCCCAATTATAAAGATCTCGCAACTAATATACATCAATTCGTCACGAAACAAGTGAACGACTTTGTATTGGCCTAAAACATCGTCGTATGCAAATCCATAAGATTCATCATGTGGTGAATTCAAAGTTCCAGGAGGAATAGAAGTCAGCTTCCTAGTCACTGGATTAGTAATTATTAGTCCCCCTTTCTTCAACTTGTTATCGAGCAATATCAAACCGCTGCACGTAGCTCGAATCCTTCCAAAGCAACTTAAGCTATACTCTCCTACGTTGCTAAGTCCATCTTTAAATTCCAAAAAGTGAATGAACGTCTTTGAGGTGGGATCCAAGTTATGGAATAGAGAGAGAGATTCATCAGACTGCATAAACTTTGATTCAATTGACAGGGTGTTTGATTTTCCAGAATGTGGGAAAACTTCGTTGTAATGAGTCTGTGTCGTGAAGATCAAAACCGACTCAGAACGACGGAGATGGGTTTCAACGAATATGGGGCTGCATATGACATTAAACCAGTGCTTACAAACAAACATTGACTTATGAAGTGAATCAAGTGGGAGCCTGATGAGGATGTTTGAGACACAATCTTCATGAACATAAGGAATAAGAGACTCTTGTTGCTTCCTTTTCTCTTCCACAGTTCTAAACAATTCACTTTCTTTAGCTGATCTTGACATACTTGCAGTTCTTTTACAAGAGGGCTCCTCTATCATACCTAATACTGCTCACCGGACAAATGTGGCCTGAGAACAATGGAAAGATGAACTGATTTTTGAGTTCTCTGGTTCTTGTAAACAAGAATATAAACTCGAAACTGGCAATTTGGAATTAATTATCTTAAGACTCTGATCTTCGAAAAAAAAAAAAACTTTTCTATCTGTGTAATTTATACACCATGAACAAGGAATTTGAAGCATGTAATCGACTCTATAGCTTCTTTAATAAATGCTAGTTCTTGCACGGTTACAAAAGATTAAATATACCATAACCTACTGGTATAAGCTTTTGAGTTCAACAACGGTGTCAAAGTAGGATCCTAGGTCTGAACCACTTTAATATCATTTTTTTGCTCATGAATTAGAAACATGTAATCTTCTAAAAGAACAAGGAATTTGAAACATGTAATCGACTCTATAGCTTCTTCAATAAACGCTGGTTCTTGCACGGTTACAAAAGATTAAATATACCATAACCTATCGGTATAAGCTTATGAGCTCAATAACGGTATCAAAGTAGGGTCCTAGGTTTGAACCACTTCAGTATCAATTTTTTTTGCTCATTAATTAGAAACATGTAATCGACTCTATAGCTTCTCTAATAACCGTTGGTTCTTGCACGGTTACAAAAGATTAACTATACCATAACCTATAGGTATAAGCTTTTGAGTTCAACAACTGTATCAAAGTAGGGTCCTAGGCCCAAACCACTTTAATATCATTGTTTTGCTGATTAATTAGAAACATGTAATCGACTCTATAGCTTGTTCAATAAACGTTAGTTCTTGCACGGTTACAAAAGACTAAAATACCATAACCTATCGGTATAAGCTTTTGAGTTCAATATCAGTGTCAAAGTAGGGTCCAAGGTCCAAACCACTTTAATATCATTTTTTTTGCTAATTAATTAGAAATATGTAATCGACTCTATAGCTTCTTCAACAAACGCTAGTTCTTGCACGGTTACAAAAGATCAAATATAACCTAACCTATCGGTCTAAGCTTTTTAGTTCAATAATAGTATCAAAGTAGGATCCTAGACCCGAACCACTTTGATATCATTTTTTTGCTCATAAATTAGTATCAATAGTCACGAGTTGAGTCTTAAGCTAAAAATAAGTACAAAAACCAAAAGCACCATAATCTGTCCATTTGAGTATGGTGCTAATTTAACTATCACTGAACAGGAAAGTCACACATTGAGCCTTGACTTACTCATCTCCAGTCCACTTAGTTCTAAACAACAAAGAGAGAATCAAAACTGCTACAAATCACAGTAAATTTCGGAGCCATCACAAAACATTTTCTCAAGAACAACACAAGGACAGGGAATTGAAACACAGAAACAATTGAAACACCATAATCTGTCCATTTGAGTATGGTGCTAATTTAACTATCACTGAACAGGAAAGTTACACATTGAGCCTCAACTTACTCATCTCAAGTCCACTTAGTTCTAAACAGCAAAGAGAGAATCAAAACTTCTACAAATTACAGTAAATTTCGGAGCCATCACAAAACATTTTCTCAAGAACAACACAAGCACAGGGAATTGAAACACAAAAGAAACAATTAATCTCAGAATCTACCTCCGATCACACACAACAAAGAAGCCACCAAAAAGAAAATGCAAAAAGTAGAACAAATTCCACAGTCGGACGAAACAAATTCAAAGATCAACAAAACGGAAAAGCAGCAAGAACAACAACAACAAGAATCCAGCAAAAGAAACGAGAGTATATTGACCTGAAACTTGAATAGAAGAACAGAGGCGACGGGGAGAGGCTCGGATGGCGACGATCGAGTGAGAAGAATGAGGTTGGATTCGTGGAAGATGTGATGAAGCGATAGAATATTGTAATGTTTAGGAATTGACTTGCAGTGACGGAGTTGTTTCGCGTGCTTCCCATTTCCAAAATATCTACAAATTAATGGCTTTAGGTTTTGAATTTAAATCAATCCTTAAATTTTCACATTTTTTTCAAATCTATTTTTCACATAAGATTTTATTATATTCGATTTTTAATGTAATATTTGTTCGTCGCATATATATTATCGGTATAGTTTGTTCGAAAATTTAATTATTTATATATATATATATATATTTCTGAACTTTGTACTTTGTCTTAAAAATAATCATAAACTTTCAAATGTTTCAATAATACTTTTAAATTTTTTTAAAAAATCTATAAAATAATCTTACCCCGTTGCTTACGATTAATATTTTATATCAAAAATACCCTTCAACTTTTTTTACCATGGAACTTTAAAGGTACATTAAAATTTTTTACTGTTAATATATGGACTGAAACCGTTTATCAACACCTCCATAGATTATCTTTTTTTTTTTTTTATGTTACTTTTGAAAGTTCTCTAATATTTTTGAAACGATGCTCATAGTAAAATAGTTTTTAATTTTTTTAAAAAAAAGTTTAAATATATTTTTAAAATTTAAAAGATATTTTTGCTCTTTTGAAAGTAACCCTAAAAGTATTTTTATTAATTTAGTTTAATAAATTTTTTTTTAAGAAGTTAATATTAATGCTAATTTTTAAAGTTTATGAAATATTTTTTAATATTTCTTTTCATAAACGGAGGTCATGAGTTTAAAAGTAATAATGAAACATTTAAAAGTAACTGTAAATGAATTTTGTTCGAATGGTATTGTCAAACACGATTATCGGTGAATTTGATTACGAAGAAATTAATGAATAATTTTTATTTACTATTAATTTATTTTATATTTATAAAGAAAATGCTAAATATGAAGAGAGGATGTGGTGGAGATGATGGCAAATGATGAAGGAAGATGCTGAAGGATGGATTCGTCTCGACACCCTTAAATGCTTCATTCATTCACCTTTTCGATCAACGTAAGATCTTATAATACACTCCTTGGGAGCCAGCATCGTTACTGACATATCGCCCGATACCTAACTCTGATACTATTTGTAACGGTTCAAGTCTTATTGTTCTCTTTAGGTTTTCCTTTTCGGGCTTTCCCTCAAGATTTAAAATTGCGTCTACTAGGAAGATGTTTCCACACTCTTATAAGGAATATTTCGTTCCAAATGAATATAAAGTCAATGCCTCAATTCTATTATGACCATATTTGCTCAAGTCAAACAGACTCGCAACACAAGCATAAGAAAGAAATTAAAAACCAACTTACAAATACTTAATTGTACTACCATGGACGATCGTCGTAGAGGTAGAGATTCAAAAACGGAATCGACTTCTTCTCGAGTGCAACCAAACATGAGTAAGTCAGAAGAGCAAAACCCCACCATTTGACCATGAAACAGAAAATCTCAAGTTATGCCAAAGATATTATCATTAGTCTACCAAAAAAAACAATACTACTATAAAATCTCACATCAATCGGAGAGGGAACCGAAACATTTTTCTACAAGGACATGAAAACATCTCCTTAGCAAATCCATTTTAAAAACCTTGAAGGAAAACTCGAAAGGGAAAACCCAAAGGAGACAATATCTAGTAGCGGTGCACCTGGACTGTTACAACTACCATTCCTAAAGTCATTCAATAAATACATTCACTCGTTTTAACCAAATCAGCCAATCAATTCAAACGAATGTAACCAGTGATTGATTCATACTATTCTCAAAAAAAATCCTTACATATTGTATCATGAACATAGGCACACTAGAGTTTGTGGGTTCTAGGAGGGTACCAATGGAGGCATCGTAGACTAGATAGTCACGAGTCGATACATTTGCCATAGTCGCCCATAGCCACCGGCATCATCACCCTCGAGTATGGCACATTGGCATTGTTAGAAGTGTCTTAACAATGACATACATATCAGATAGATTTCATAAGAGTCAAGGCATCTTAGATGAACAGAACCTCTATATCATTGATTATCTGATGATGATACTCCCAGAACTGATCAATCCTAGATTTTGAGCATTCATGATATCAACCATAAACACCTACTTAACAGGTGTTTAGAATTTGATCATAATACCTTTTCAAATATTCTGTGTACCTAAATTGATCACATATAGCCTCCCAACCCCTCTAAAACATCTCGAAAACACGAGACTATCTATATACCTATTCCCAAGACTACGAACCAATAAACTGAACTGTTCGTGTCGTGTACAACTTTGGTAGAGGGCTGGCATGAAAATTACATAAATATTCACTTCAGAATGCAGACGAAAAGAAAATGCATAAAAATGAAAACACATAGCCACTGACGAGAAAACTGAGCAGGGCTTACATAATGTAGTTAGTCCATCTCATCTGTTACCCGTTTCACTCCGATCACCCTCGGCCCCTGCCTCCAACTAAATTAAAATAAACGAACATGGCATTATTTAGTGAATATGCTGGCACCGACATCGATAAGAGAGTAAAAAGTCCATTTGATAACATGGTTTTTTTGTCACAGTCAACTCGAAACCATAGCCAAATGTTAGAAAATCAAAAAACGTTAACGGTTTTAAAAACTCGTGTATTTTGTTTTAAAAAATTGGCCCAAGGTGAAAAACTAAATGAAGAATACATGGAACAGATAATGGGTATAGTTTTTACAGGGAACAAAAGAACCAAAACTGTTATCCAATGGGGACTGAAACAACAAATTCGTGTTCGATAAATAATAACAATTCAGTTTATTTACCTCTGTTGGCACCGAGTTTTCCACCGGAGCTACCCTTTCCACGGCCTCCAGAAGCAGCTTTAGCACCGTCATCGAAGCCTCGCCCCATTCCTTTAGATGGTCTTCCACCAGGACCATCCTCACGCCCTCTTCCTCTCCCACGCCCTACACCTGGAGGTTTCCTATCTGAAAAAAACAATGTAAAAGCATCAGTTTCCTTGATACTAACGCTCGAATTAGGCAAAACCAAGGGAAAAAGAGAAATCGATCTTAGTCTTTAATGGCATCATTTATTCGACTCATTTGTTGTGTATGGAAAATCAAGAGTTTACTACATGAAAACATTATCAAATGTAAGCATAACAGCATACCTGTACGGCTTTTGGTTTCTTCCTGAACTTTATCAATAACCTGAGAAGCAATACAAAATTAGTGAAACAGAGAGCAAGAAACATTGCAACAGTTTGTATGAGAACTTAGTACGCATTTACTAAGCTGGTTAGGACAAGTAAAAGAAGGGAATGATAACTTCTACCCTTAGAAAACAAAGAACAGTTTTAATAAGTAACTTTTTTGGTAGATATGGATGGATAAAATCATATAAACAAGTTAAAGATGATAACAAAGTTGTAAAAGGATAAGTAAAAGAAGAGTGGAAATAAAATTAGAAACTAGAAACCAAAATGAGATGTGGCTGATAAGCATGTGACCGAAGTGGAGGAATGTAACCGTCCAAGCCCATCGCTAGCAGACATTGTCCTCTTTGGGCTTTCCTTTCTGGGCTTTCCCTCAAGGTTTTAAAATGCGTTTGCTAGGGAGAGCTTTCCACGTCCTTGTAAAGAATGTTTTGTTCCCCTCTCCAACCGATGTGGGATCTCACAATCCACCCCCTTTGGAGCTCAGCATCCTCACTGGCACTTATTCCCCTCTCCAATCGATCTGGGATCTCACAATCCACCCACTTCGGAGCCCAGCGTCCTCGCTGGCACTCATTCTTCTCTTAAATCGATGTGGGATCTCACAATCCACCCATCTTCGAGGTCCAACGTCCTTAATGGCGTACCGCCAGGTGTCTGGCTCTGATACCATTTGTAACAACCCAAGCCCACCGCTAGCAAATATTGTCCTCTTTGGGCTTTCCCTTCTGGGCTTCCCCTCAAGGTTTTAAAACGCGTTTACTAAGGAGAGGTTTCCACATCCTTATAAAGAATGCTTCGCTTGCCTCTCCAACCAATGTGGGATCTCACAAAGAAGAACTAAATTTGAAGACAGAGTGTTTTCGGTTATGCAAGCATATATATAAGGTCCACGTATCAAAAGTCACAAGTAGACACTTAAGAACGGCAACAACTTGCATGAATACCTCATCTGGAACTCGCAAATACTTGATTGTATTACCACGAATATAACATTCAGGCATTCGCCAAAACCGGTCACCATCCTAACATTTGATAATTGAAAAACCAAGTTATTATCAGTTCAAACTCCTAGAAAAAGAAATGTAAACAAACGAAAAAGATAAAAGTTCATCGTGCATACTTTAGAAGTACAGATGACTTCCCGAAGATGAATGTTCATCCATGTATCGCAGTTAACCAAATGGCCATTGTAAGTCTCACCATTTTTCAATTCCACCAACTGTTGCAATACAGAAATTATATATCCTTAAATCAAGTTCATAACAAAAAGTCCTAAAATATAAGTTCAATAGCTCAGACCAAGCCCTTAACAATCATCATGCATTGGCGTAGTAACATTTAGCCATTAGATTCCTTATGACAAACTATCTGGATATCAAATGTTGAAAGCTTCTTGACAATCGTATGCGAGTCTATCTATTGACCTTAGTCTAGCTGCCTGTAATTGACCTTAGTCTAGCTGCCTGTAATGGTTAGAATTATTGGGAGGGAGTCCTACATTGGCTAATTATCATGGGTTCATAAGTAAGGAATACATCTCTATTGGTATGAGGCCTTTTGGAGAAGCCCAAAGCAAAGTCATGAGAGTTCATGCTCAAAGTAGACAATATAAAATCCTCAAATGCCGAACAAAGAAGTTGTGAGCCTCAAAGGTGTAGTTAAAAGTGACTCAAGTGTCGAACAAAGGGTGTAATTTGTTGAAGGACACCAGAGAAGGACGAGCCTCGATTAAGAGGAGGCTATTCGAGGGGCTCCATAGGCCTCAGGGGAGGCTCTATAGTGTACTTTGTTCCAGGGGAGGATTATTGAGGATTATTGGGAGGGAGTCCCACATTCGCTAATTTAGAGAATGATCAAGTAATCTCCATTGGTACGAGGCCTTTTGGGGAAGCCGAAAGCAAGGCCATGAGAGCTTATGCTCAAAGTGGTCAAAGTGTACAATATCATACCATTGTGGAGATCCGTGATTCCTAACCGTAAGCTCACCCATATATTTACAGAAGATTTTGAGAGAAGCCCTTACCATGGGATGCCCTTGAGCAGTCTTTAGAAGAGAAAGGGGAAGCTGAAGTAAAAACAAAAATCGATTAGAGCGTACCCAAGAAGGGAAAAGAGCAAAGAAACAAGTAACGACGACGAATTTGAAGCAAAATAGTTCAATTAATCCAAGGCATTGAATGAATCAACACACCCTTAGGTTACACTACCAGCAAAATTTAACAACAGGACCAAATAAGAACACGAGGGAAACATACCATCTTTAAGGACACGAAGCAGAATCTAGAAGCGGAAACCAATCTGTCGGGAAAAAAACCAAAAGAATTTCAAGTTTCCAGATGATCATACATTTGAATGAACAGATTCATGAAAAGAAACATTGATTCGTAGACTAATGAAATCAAGAGAGTCACTAACCTTCGAAGCTCTCGATCCGAAAGAGAAACAAGTTCTTGAGTAGAGTAGGAATTTTTTTTCGAATGAATTCAAAAGCGGTCGAAATGACTCATTAGGCAGGTAGGACGAAGAAATCTAATTGTTCTGATGATGCCGCCAACAATATTTTTACTATCTCAGAAGAAAACACAACCGAACCAGTTCGATAATGAAAAAATTCGAGTTTCGTTTCTAGGGTTTCGTTTCTTTTTCTTTTAATTTAATCCCATTTTAAAATTTTTAATTTTTTCAAAGATCGACCTTTTAGGAGAGTATTAAATTTCTAGAGAACATCAAAAAGAGGTGGAGTGTTCCCGTGTTTAAATTGGAATAGGGAGAGATTTCTCCTCGTTAGACACGAGGTTAAGATTCTACGAAAACCTAAACAAAAAGAGGTAGAGTATCCTTGTGTTTAAACAGGAATATGGAGAGATTTCTCCTCGTTAGACACGAGGTTGAGATTCTACCAAAACATGACCAAAAAGAGGTGGAGTATTCCCGTGTTTGAACAGGAGTAGGGAGAGATTTCTCCTCGTTAGACATGAGGTTAAGATTCTAAGAAAACCCGACCAAAAAGAGGTGGAGTATTCATGTGTTTAAACAGGAATAGGGAGAGGTTTCTCCTCGTTAGACACGAGGTTAAGATTCTATGAAAACCCGACCAAAAAGAGGTGGAGTATTCCTGTGTTTAAACAAAAATAGGGAGAGGTTTCTCCTCGTTAGATACGTGGTTAAGATTCTATGAAAACCCGACCAAAAATAGGTCGAGTGTTCCCGTGTTTAAACAGGAATAGGGAGAGATTTCTCCTTGTTAGACCCGAGGTTAAGATTCTATGAAAACCCGACCAAAAAGAGGTTGAGTGTTCCCGTGTTTAAACAGGAATAGGGAGAGATTTCTCCTCGTTAAACATGAGGTTAAGTTTCTACGAAAACACAACCAAAAAGAGGTAGAGTATTCTCGTGTTTAAACAAGAATAGGGAGAGATTTCTCCTCGTTAAATAAATTGGATGAGAAACGAGACTATATTATACATTATATTATATTCTTTTTTATATATTTTAATAAAAAAAATATATTGTAAAAGGGAAATTATGAAGTAAAAAATTTTATTCGAAATTTTTTTTTACACTAACAGAGAATAGAAAAGAAGATGAGAATGGAGAAGGCTTCTCGTCTCCACCCACCTCATAAATATGTCTAATTTCACGTTAACTTAAGAAGTGAACTATATTATTTTATTATAAGTTAAAATTTTATTATATAGTTTTTGTACATTATCATTTTATATTTATCATAACGTAAAACGTACATAACATAACACACGAATACTCCACACGCCCTCCCTGACTCCACGACACGCCAATAGTCCCACAAACCTCAACCATGCACCCTGATCACCTGCAAGAAAGAAACGCAGAGAGAGAACAAGATAGAGAGAAATAACTTGTAAATTTCCGATGAGGCCAAACCCACAAACTCGACGCCAAGAACAAACAAACCACGTTGCAAGAACGACGATTGACGACAACGTACACATAGGAGGTAAGTCTTTCGTACTCTGTGCTTTCAATAACGTCAAATTCCCTCGTCGTCCGCGAGATCTGAATCTCAATGTAACGTTAAATTTCTCGATTTAAGTTAAATTGAGTTACAAATGCAACGGGATGAACTATTGAATAGAAATAGCAACCAATAACATTTGGAGCGATTTCGAGGAATGGGGAGCAAACATACTCAAACTTAAGAAAAACACTGGCTAAGGCAAACTAGGTAAGTGGCCCTACCATTAGCTTTGTTATAATTGTATGCCGAATGATGACATGTGCGCATGGCTTTGCACGTGTCATATGTTCGTATAGGTAAATTGTTATGAAATTTTGTGTATGCGATAATACGAAAATATTATGATGTATTTAATAAATTGATATGTTTATGATAATGCTTGAGTTATGTGACGTGACTGTTATGATATATGATATGTTATGATATGTCTATGATGTGAATTGTTACGTCTGAAGGCATGATAATGTTATGGTATGACATATGTGCAACATGAATGATATGTGATATGATTAACATGCAAATGGAAAATTGGCATGAAATACAACCCCTATACATGCGTGCAAGATATGATAAAATGACATGATACGAAAGAAAACGCTAGAGGGTTGTAATATATGATAATGAAAATGGAAAAATGTCGAGACCTCATACATTATTGTCCGTTCATGCATTGTGAGATACCTCTTCTCCTTTTATGATAATACGGATGCGTACGCTACGAGGCAGAGAAACGATCATTATATTCACCATAATGCTACCATGACGATTGCTATTCCTAACGGGTGTTCGACATCAACAACTACCAGAGAATACTCACCCGACCAAAAAGTGGCTCATGAGGTGTGCAATCCGACTTGTGGGTCCATACTCGCATGTGTGGACCGTGTGTAGGAAATTATGTACACATCCAATTGCCTATTTAAGATAGTCGTTGTAGAAAAATAGACCGTTATGATAAGTCCCACTCATAAATAGTATGTGTTTGCATTTAACCCCAATAGGGGGTTGCGGGAGTTGCTTACTGAATATTTCTTAAAAACACTCAAGTTACGTGCTAAAATACTCGAGGCTACTCTTATTTTTCAAGTAAAAGCAAGACATGGACGGTGGAATCGCAATCTAGGAAGTCATGATACATGCTTAGGGTAGTCTTGAAATTTGAATTATTTTATTTGAAGGTCTTAGAAGAGACATGCAAGACATATATACAAGACATATATACAGTAGCGACTAAGTAGAAAATCTAGGGTCAATCTAGGGTCGTTACAAACAGGGTCTACGTTACGTTGCACATAAGAGATCTTGTCCTAGAGTAGAGGCAATATCAAACCGTATTACTTAGCCTAGTGTAAAGGCAAAGTCTACTAGAGTATTGAACATGCGCACACAAATTGTGTGTAGCCAAACAAGCTTGTACTCGACGGGCGAAGAAAAACCCCATCTAAAGTCCAACGAACCACGAAGACAGGCAATGGCGTAGAAATCGAAATTTATACATCATCTAAACTCTAAACTAGATATGCACACAATATATTCTAAACCAAAATTGATATAAACCCAAACTACTCATACTTACATCTTATATCTACTGCACGAAGTCACTCACTATCCACGAAATCTGCGTCGATGACATCGCCATCAGTTTCTCCAGCTGATCTCGACGAAGCGGACTGAGTTCCCGATGCAGTCCCGTCGCTAGAGGCTGCTCCTTGGCTGTAGAGGGACTGCCCCATCTGCATTACTTCTTGATTCAGTGCAGCCATGGAGTTTTTGATCGTTTCGGTTGACCCGTTTGCGATGGCGTCCTTAAGGACGTTGAGCTTAGCCTCAACGGTCTCTCGAACGGATTGGGGAATTTTGTCTCCGAGTTCCTTTAGCTGTTTTTCGGTTTGGTACACAGCAGAATCCGCTTGGTTCTTTGTGTCTGTGGCGTCCCTCTTCTCTTTGTCTTCCTTTGCGAACTTCTCTGCTTCTTTAACCATTCTATCCACCTCGTCACTTGGTAGAGTACTAGCGCCAGTGATTGTGATGTCCTGCTTCTTCCCAGTTCCCTTGTCAATGGCGGTGACGGAGAGAATACCGTTAGCGTCGATGTCGAATTTCACTTCGATCTGAGGAATGCCACGGGGTGCGGGTGGGATACCGTCAAGGAGAATTCGTCCGAGAGACTTATTGTCCCGAACGAACTCTCGTTCGCCTTGACATACATTAATCTCAACACTTGTTTGTCCATCTGCTGCTGTCGAAAACACCTCGGATTTGGATGTTGGTAACGTCGTGTTCCTCGGAATGATTTTGGTCATTACTCCGCCCAAAGTTTCCAAACCGAGAGAGAGCGGTGTGACATCCAAGAGAACTATGTTACTGACATCTCCAGCTAAAACACCAGCCTGAACTGCAGCCCCGAGCGCTACCACTTCATCGGGATTTACTGTCATGTTCGGTTCTTTCCCTGTCATTTTCTTAACAAGCTCTTGAACTGCTGGGATACGAGTCGAGCCCCCGACAAGGATGACTTCATCTATGTCTTTGAACGACAACTTTGCGTCCTTTAGAGCCGTTTCCACCGGCGATCGCAGCCTTAAAAAGACAGCATCCAGAGTAAGAAAATGAATTCAAATTCATGCACATAGAACTCGGCCATTGGAAGCAAACCTTACCTATCTAGCAAGTCTGAACACAACTCTTCAAACTTCACCCTAGTAAGTGTAGTATCGATATGTTTCGGACCGTCTCTGGTCGCAGTGATAAATGGCAAACTGAAACACGAGGCTTATTCAGAAAACACGATAAATAAATTGATCAACCGATCAAGAGGCTAAGGGAGACACAGTTGTTGTACCTAATATTGGTCTGTGTTAAAGACGATAGCTCAATCTTTGCCTTCTCGGCCGTTTCGGTTAGACGTTGCAGCGCTTGTTTGTCTTCCAAAAGATCGATTCCTTCGTCCCTCTTAAAGCTCTCGGCAAGCCAATCGACAATCCTCTGAATTTAAAGCAAAGCAAACATGTCATTTTGTTATGCAGATAAAGGAACACAGAGAAGATGAAGGAAAATGAGCAACCAACCTTGTCAAAATCATCACCACCCAAATGGGTATCACCTGAAGTAGAAAGAACCTCAAACACGCCATCTCCAACCTCAAGAACTAAGGAGAAACAACATTTGTCAATTCAAACAGTCAAGAACATCGAGAAAGACGCAACCGACGCAGAGTTGTGGTATACCTGAGACATCAAACGTTCCACCACCGAGGTCGAAAACGAGAATGGTCTCGTTGGTTTTCTTGTCAAAGCCATAAGCAAGGGAAGCAGCAGTTGGTTCATTGATGATGCGAAGAACTTCGAGACCGGCAATGCGACCGGCGTCTTTCGTCGCTGTTCTTTGAGAATCATTGAAATATGCTGGGACTGTGACTACGGCTTTTCCTACTTGATCATTCAAGAACTTTGATGCATCATCCACCAGCTTTCTTAAAACCTATACCAACCAAAACAGATCTATAAGTCTGTAACAGAGTCAAAATTGAAACGATCACATTCGGTTAATGGTATTAGCAGCAGAGATTAAAGCTTAATCAAATCTCCTAAATTTTGATATTTTACACCTCTATACCAAATTTTTACTGTTATAGTTTATTTTATAATTAATTTTAGGTAATTTAATTTTTTTAAAATTAATTAATAGACATTTACACAAATATCAAATGGAAGCAATTAGTGAAAGATCAAAGATAAAAGTGTAAATTTTGACAACTAGAGACCAATAGAAAATAAAACCCAAATTTATGGGTAAAAATGTAATATTTTGAAACTTACCAACCAAATGAAAATTAAATTTAAAACCCAAAATATGGAAAGAAAAAAAAGGGTAAATCTTGAGATCTAGGGGCCAAATAAAAATAAACTCAAAATTATGGGTAAAAAGATAATATTTTAAATTTACAGACCAAATGTAAGTTAAATTAAAAACCAAAGGTAAAATGATAAAATGATAAAAGTAAAAGAGAAAATCTTGATACCTGGATATTAAATAGAAATAACATTAAAGATTATGAGTAAAAATAGGGATTAAATAGAAATAACATTAAAAATTACGTGTAAAAATAGGGATTAAATAGAAATAACATTAAAAATTAGTGTAAAAATAGGGACTAAATAGAAATAACATTAAAAATTATAAATAAAAATATAACATTTTTATAATTTAGAGATCAAATGTAAATTAAAATAATAATAAATCTTAATATCCAGAAATCAAATAGAAATAAAAGTCAAAATTATGGTTAAAAATATAATATTTTAAAATTAAGCAAAATAAATAATAAAAAATGTAAATCTCGATATCTAAGAATCAAACAGAAATAAAACTAAAAAATGATGGCTAAAACTATAATATCCTGAAAAAGTGAGATATGAAATAAATAACAGAGTATAAATGGTTGAGGAATATTGAAGATGATTGGGGTGAGTCCCACTTTGGTTTATAAGTGATGAATACTATCTCTGTTGGTACGAGGCCTTTTGGAGAACAACCCAAAGTAAAGCCATGAGAGTTTATGTTCAAAGTCGACAATATCGTACCATTGGGGAGATCCGTGATTTCTAACATGGTATCAGAGTCATGCCCTAAACTTAGTCATGTCAATAGAATCCTCAAATATCGAACAAAGAATTGTGAGCCTCGAGCTCCAAAGAGAGGAGTCAACCTCAATTAAGGAGAGGTTATTCGAGAGCTCCATAAGCGTCAGGGAGGCTTATAGTGTACTTTGTTCGAGGAGAGGATTGTTGAGGATTATTGGGAGTGAGTCCCACCTTGATTTACAAGAGAGGAATACTATCTCTGTTGGTACGAAGCCTTTTGGGGAAGCTCAAAGCAAAGCCATGAGAGCTTATGCTCAAAGTAGACAATATCATATCATTGTGTAGATACGTGATTCCTAACCAAATCTTCGTATCAAGGCCTAAATTGAAACAAAATTAGGGATAAAATTATAATATTTGAAACCTTGAAGGACCAGATGTAAATTAAACAAAAAACTCAGTACTCAACATAACCCTTAGAGATTCTGTGAACATTCATCAATATATATCTCTATCAATCTCTAATCCAAAGAACTCAATACATTTCAATCCAAATTCGAATAAATTATCTGCAGATTCCAAACAGCTTTAAGGAGAGAAATGGAGAATACCTGAGCGGAAATCTCCTCGGCGGCGAATTGCTTACCGACGGCAGGGCAATCGAGCTTCACATTCCCATTCTCATCGGCGATAACCTTGTAAGAGACTTGCTTAGCCTCCTCATCCACCTCCGCCATCTTCCTTCCAATGAATCTCTTCACGGAGAAGAAAGTATTCTCCGGATTAACCACCGCCTGCCGCTTCGCCAACTGACCGACAAGCCGATCGCCAGTCTTCGTGTACGCCACAACCGACGGCGTCGTCCTCTGTCCCTCCGCGTTCGTCACGATCGTCGGCTGTCCTCCCTCCATCGCCGCGACCGCCGAGTTCGTCGTTCCTAGGTCGATTCCAACGACCTTCTCGCACCGGATTACGGCGGGCGCAGTACGTCGCCGTCTCCGATTCCAGGATTTGTTGGAATCCGGAAATCGGAGATTGGAGGTTCGGAAAATGTGGAGCTGCGATGCTACTGCTGAACTGAAAGCCATTGGTGAGTGATTTGTGAGGAAGAAGAAGAAGTTGTGGAGAATGAATCTGCGAGAAAATGGCTAGAAGTTGGAAATTATAGAGGGAAATGGAAGAGAATGTGAGAGATCGATGGGGAAGAACTTGGGGTGTTCGAGAAGAATCGAAGGGTTTCGAAGAAGAATTTGGAAGGGCCATTTGGGGATTTTTCTGTTGGGTTCCAGAGAGTTTCGGATTTGGAACGGGAAGAATCATTTCAAATATACTATTTTTATATTATTTCAAAAATACATTTAAATTTTAAAAGTAATATTTCATAAAAACTTCAAAAAAAAAATTTAGATCCTTGTCTTGAGACATGGTACGAATAGCGATGCATGGGTCGGTCAATGGGAACTAAGACGATGATGAGATGCAACGTTGCATTATGAGCGACCTTGGCCTAGCGTAGAAGCAAGTCAGCTGAAGTAAATGACCGAACATGCAAGCACGAGCAGCATTGTGGTCAAACAAACATGGATTATGCATGAGATATGTTCAATCGATGAAGGAAAATCTCGTCTAAGATTCGATGAAGCCACGAAAACGGGCAAAAAATCTAAATGGAGCATGAGTTCCCCTTAAGGTTTGTCATGAGCATGTCAAGATCATAACGTCGCACGGTTGAAAATGTACGACCATGACATTAAGCACCCCACGACAACGAAGTTAATGAGGTTAATGCTATTTTTAACACCGTGCTATTTTAACTTTTTAAATGTGTTAATATGAATTATGGTACTTCTTTACATAATAGGGTCGTCTAGAATGTCTAGGATTACGAGACATGTCTCATCTTCTCTAAAGCAAGTGGGAGAACATGTTAGGTATAGAGTATGTCCTAGGACACATGTCTCACCAGCTTTAGTGCAAGTGGGAGATTGTTGGGATTTATCCCCGACTAATTATGGTCATATAATATGAATGTTATATCTCTCGAAATAACTTATAGAAGGTTAAATGTTTTAAACTGAGATTGTAAAAGAGACTTGGAAATTATAGTAAAAAAAACATTTGTGCTTTCTTTTAACCACGAGCTAAGTTATTCGAAATTTTATGTAGTTTAGGTTGTGTCGAGGATTGTTGGGACTAACAGGTTACATGTTTAGAATGACACGATCAATCTTATTTGTGGAGTGATTCAAATCTCAAATAAGTGTTCTTGCTTGAAGATATTCGATCAATAAGTTAATCCATAAGATTGTTAGATCAAATTTCAAATAGTTGCAATCATATGAAATGAAATCAAATTGATCCGAGCGTTTTTGTATTTTTGAACTAAAAGTTCGCATTTCTAAAGCGTTTGTGAGAGCTTTAAGATTAATGTTATGAAATTTTTGGAATTTGATCGAATAACTTTAACGTTGAGAACAAGATGTATAGATTTAAATTATCCAATAACCCAGAAAATGATTAAGAATCAATTAAAGGAAAAGTTTTGAGTAAAAAAAACTCATTTTTCAATTTTCTTGGAATGATTTTACTATTAAAAAATTAAATTGGAAAAATATATTATTTTATTAATTTAACCTTTAAAATAAAATTAAAAAATAAACATGGTAATTTCCACGTGGATGGTTGAGTGTACGGCTATCAACAACCAACAAATCTCAGCCACCGAGAAATCCAAAAACCTTATCTTCATTTTCCCAATGCATCACCTCAAAATAAATAAATAAAATTTAAAATAATAAAATAAATAAATAAAAAATTACAATAAAAGTTCCCAAAATCCGCGGCTATTGACGGCGGTTTCAACGACGACGACGCCCTAGCCACCTTCCAACAATGGTCCATTTGCTCCCAAATCCGCTCCGAGTTTCATCGCACCTCCGCCAAGATCCGCCGCGCACGGCGGTCCGTGCAAGAGCAAAGTCCGGCACCGGCCGGTACGAGATCTTGAGAAATGGAGGAATTAAGGTGAGATTGGCGGTGGTTGTGCGGTGTAGCAGTGATTATTCGAGTCCGATCGCGGCGGCGATCGGAACATCGGAAGAAATTGAAATTAGCAACGAAAATGCGTATTTGGCGGCGGAATTTGGATGGAAGGTGAGGAAATTGATCGAAGAAGAAGATGATTTGAGAACGGTTGCGAGGATTCAAGCCGAAGCGTTCCATGAACCTGTTCTTCTTTTCAACCATTTTTTCTTCCAGTTCTTCCAGGTTTTTCCCCTTTCTCTTTATTTATTTATTTATTAAAATTTCTGTTAAAAGTGTTTTTTTAATCAACTTTTTACCTAAAAAAATTAAAATTAAAATTTGATAATAAGAAAATATTTTAATTTTAATTTTAATTAATTTTTTTATTTATTTTAGGGTCGTTGCATTAAAAGTTCTTAATTAATTAAGTCTATGCGTTGAAAATATTGTTAATATTTGATAATAAGAAAAATGGGCTTTGATATAATAAATATGGTAACAAAATAATAACTTATTTATAATTTTTTTTTTGTTTTATTTTATTTTATTTTTAATAATTCTCAAAAAAAAAAAAAAAATGGTAAGAATGTTCGTGAGTTAGATTGGGTTTCGTCTGATAAACCCAATTATTGGAATTATAATTTTTTTTTTTTTTTGTAGAATTGAATAATAATATTTTTTGAGTGGGGAGTCGTTTATTCGAATTTTTATTTTTAATAAAAATAAAAAATTAGTTTGTAGAATATTTATGACTCAATTTGAATATATAATTTAAAAAATTACCTATAAAAAGTAAAAATTATTTTTAAAGGTGGGAGACCAAATAATGTAAAAAATAATTATTTATTTTATTATTAAATAAAATAATAATAAATTTTTAGATGGTAGACCTTTTGGGTTTGGGAGTATAAATTTTTTCAATTCAAATAATAATTATTAAATAAGAAATTATTTTGACTAAAATAAAATTTTAATTTTTAAAATATATATATTTTTAAAAAATAATTATTCTAAAAAAGTAAAAATTATTTTTAAGGGTGGTTGAGAGTAAATAATTTTAAAATAATTATTTATTTTATTTTTAAAGGAAAAACAGGATGGTTTTATTTATTTTATTTTTAATTTGAACGTTAAAAAAAATGTAATTTGTTAATTTTTATAATTTTTTTCCCTTTCAAATAATTAAAAATAAATGTAGTTTTGTTTCAGGCAGAAGTGCTTTCGGCGTTGATTTACAGATTGAAAAGTTACCCACCAGACAGGTACGCTTTTTGTTTATAATAATTCAATTACCTAAGTAATTATCGTAAATATATTAACATAATTTTAATTCATCAACAAACTTTTTTTTTTTAATTATCGTAAATATTAGATGTTCGAATTTTTTTCGATAAATTTTTAACTTAAAAAAAATAAAAACTTTACCATTTTTTCATTAAATAAAAACTCAACTAACTATATTAATTGAATTGGGAGAAATAAAAAAACAAATTGAATTACAAACTTAGTGTATAATCTTTTGTATTTAATAATTTCATAGATTAAAAAAAAATTCTAATATTTTTATTAATTTTTAATTTTGTGTCTATTTAGATATTTAAATTTTTATTAAATTTTCCTTTTAGATTTATTTTTAAAATTGATAGATTTATTAAACTGAAATTAGGCCAAACTTAGGTAGAAAGAAATGACAACTAATCACGACATTTTGGAGCGTTTTAGCCTTATTAGTGTAGACATGATTTTAGTGACCGGTCATACGCCTCCATATTAAAGACCTTTTTAATATGAAAGTAAGTAAAGGGGTTCGGAAAAGACATGCGGCCATGGATAACATGTCCTTGATAAGTATAACCAGGACATCCAACATGTAGTTATAAACAACACGCCTTGGACAAATATGACCGTGACACCCAGCAACTTTCACCTTGGTTCATCTCCGAACCATATCTTATTGAGATAGGTACCGCTCATTTGTAACGACCATATCGTAAGAGATGCATGAGAATACTAGAGCCATCTTCGAATTTGGACTTGAATCTTGAGCATAGAGTAGAGTCCGAATACTCATGAAACATAAAATTTAGTGTTTTAGAGATCTAATAAAAACTTTCTAAATTGACGGACTAAATTTTAATAATACTGAAAATAAAAATATTATTTTTCTTCGATTTTAAATGACGTAATCAAGAACAGTTGGTTTGTGTGAACAGGTATGCTTGTTTGGTTGCAGAGCCAGAAAGTGAAAACTGTAAAGACGAGTACAACTTTGTGGGAGTGGTGGACGTGACGGTGGCCGGAGATTTGAAAGTCAGGCGCCTCCTTCCCGCCGGCGTCAAAGAGTATCTCTTTGTAACTGGAATCGCCGTTGACCAAACTGCAAGGTTTGCATATTTCAATTACTTTTTTGGTAAATTTTATTTTCAATAGGTCCTTCGACTTTCAAAATTTACGCAACGAGTCCTATTTTGAGTTCTATATATATTATTATTGGTTATCACCTATTTTAATAATTCTTAATAAAAAAAAATTAAATTTTGTGTAATAAAATTATAAGTTTCAAATTTTATTTTCAATAAATCTTTTTTTTAATATAAATAAATTAATATTATTGAAACATTTAAACTATAGGGTTTAAATTAAAATTATTTCGCCAATATTACAAATTTAATCCAAAATTATAAATAGTATTTTTTTTTTGGGTTAAATTTCAATGATTATTATAAATTATGGTTTATTAAATTAATAAAAATATCTTTAAAATTTCCATTTTCCTTAAAAGAGAAATACTTTTAAACTTTTAAAAATTCCAATATACCCTTAACAAATTAAAAATTAATACAGAAGAAAATTCTATAATATTTTATTTTAAAAATACTTAACTTTCAAACGGTAACTTTTAAAACGGTTTAAAAAATATCTTTTGAATTTTCACAAATAAATTCCAAAAATACCCTCCTATTAGTACACGTTTCAAGAATACAAACTTTGAAAAATAACCTTAAATATTTAGAGATAATCTACAAGTTATCGATAGATAGTCTTCGTCCATATGTTAACGGTAAGAATTCTTTTTAACTTTTTTTTAAAATTTTTTTTTATATAAAGATAAAAAGTATTAATACTATTTTTAAAATTTTATGAGTATTTTTTAAATATAATATTAACTGTACCGACCAAAGTCTAAGGTTATTTTTGGAATAAATAAATAACGTATTTATTTATTTATTATTATAGAAGGCGCAAAGTAGCAACGGCACTATTGAAGGGGTGTGACATGTTAGCAAAGGTTTGGGGATTCAAGTTTTTGGCGTTAAGTGCATACGAAGATGACTATGGGGCTCGTAATTTGTATAGTAAAGCTGGGTATCAGGTTTTGTATGTTGACCCTCTTTGGAAATCTTCTTGGATTGGACGAAAACGTTGTGTTACTATGGTTAAGCAACTTTAGCGATATCAATCTGAGCATAATTTATTAGATACGATACTAACATCTCGAACGTTAATGGTTTGGTTTGTTAGCTCTCGTTCATAGTTTTGCTACAAATGATACACGAGGTTGTTATTCCTTCTAATGACCGGCCTGTCGATGATTCTTTTGTCCAAGATGAAGCATTAGACATTGGTCTCTAGAACCTATAAAAAAGAGATGGTTGTGGCGCGAAGTATTCTTGTGCATCTATGGCATCGGATTGAACAAGGTAAAAGATAGATAAAGTCAAAGATGAATTAGAACTAAAAAAAACATCCCAACTCAATTCAACTCAACACACGAATAACAAAGTTTACGACTCGAATAATAGGGTTAGGTTTAAAAAATATCCCAGCTCAAAACTCAATCGGTGAACATCTGTACTAGTTTAATGTTACATGATGTATAAGAGTAGAAGGAAAAAAAAAAAAAAAAC
>NW_019268521.1:602238-628693 GCF_002738365.1 Cucurbita moschata
GAGAAAAAAAAAAAAAAAAAACGGTCTTCCCACTCGACCTATTGACCCAATTCTTTCAAAATTTTCATCCTCTCAACCACTCCTCTCCCTCGACCATATTGTCCTTTGGGGGCCTAGTGTTACGATCATGCATGTCCAAGGCATGTCGCCCATGGCCGCATGCCCATGACACGCCGAAACCTTTGTCTTTTACTACTTTATTGCTTTTTTTTACAGCTTTCATGTTGTATTATTTCTTTCTTATTTTCTTTAAGAGTATGACGTTTCGGCGATGTCATGGCTACGTCTGGTAGACATGAAATGCCTCAAAATGTACTATAGGAGGATACGACTAGTTGTCAACTTCTCCCTACTCAATAAGTTATATGTAGTCAGCCGTTGTTGTTGCCTTTTTGTTTACGTACCCATATAACATCAACCTCTCTCTCCCTCTCTCTCTCTTACTTTCAAAACTCTTTTTCTAAAACCTCTCTCCCTCGCTTTCTAAAATCTTCTCTTGAAATCGGGACTCGAGGTTTATATTCACGTTGCTGGACCGCAGGTAACGTAATTCGAAGTAGGCTTAACCCACTCAATGCTGAGAGTGGGTGTCGCACAATTGCCAAATCCACTGCCTAGAAATTGCGATTGTGACAGTTGGTATCAGAGCCTAGTTGGCTCCAAAGTGACCGGTAGACATGTCTTCGACTAAACAGCTGAACAAGTCCCATGTCGACAGATTAGTCGAAATAGAAGAACAAATGCAATACTTACGGGAAGTCCCTGACAGTATTCGATTCCTAGATGAGCGAGTGAAAGAACTTGCTGACAAGACCCTCGCCGTTGACGCAATAAAGGGTCGGCTGGATGAGTTACCCATTCAAGAAATAATGTACCGAATGGAAAACCTAGAAATAAAAACCACAAAGAATGGTGGTTTTGAGCGAGGAGACAGCTCGACAGGCTCTGCTGGCCTGATTGAGGAGCGAGTCGATGGACTAGACAGCTCCCAAAAAGCGATGTTTCAGATGGTCACTGAACTATCTGAAGATGTGAAAGCAGCCCTTGACGTAGTCAGGGTAGAAATGGCGGACATAAGCGCTAGAGTAAACGTTGCCGTAAGGGTGGTGGAGAACCAAGCCCCTACCTGGAGCACAACGCGACCCAACAAGGTCAAACTTCCTGAACCCAAGCCCTTCTCCAGGGCTCGGGACGCCAAGGCCTTAGAGAACTACATCTTCGACCTTGAGCAGTACTTTAAAGCTATTGACACTGAGATAAAGGAAGAAAAGATCACTGTGGCCACCATGCATTTGGCTGAGGATGCGAAACTGTGGTGGCGGTCAAAGTATGTGGACATCCAAGAGGGCCAATGCACAATAGACACTTGGGAGAGACTAAAACAGGAGCTTCAGTCTCAATTCTTCCTAAGGAATGTGGAGATCATGGCCAGAAGGAAATTATGCGACCTTAAACATACGAGCAGCATTCGAGAATATGTCAAACAGTTCTCGTTACTCATGTTAGACATTCGACAGATGTCTGAGTTAGATAAGATCTTCTAGTTCACAGAAGGATTGAAGCCATGGGCGGAGTCTAAACTATATGAATACAACATAGAAGATCTCTCCACGGCCTATGCTATAGCCAAACGACTATTCGACTTGAACAATGAACAGCCCCAAGAGACAAGGAGAAACCAAGCCTCCTCAAGCGGAGGTAATCGCAACCACACCTCTAATCCCTCCAGAATGGGAGGAGGAGACAAATCGAAGATCGGAGGAGTTGAGACAAGACAACCCCAACGGAGGACTAGCGTCTTAGGCAGAGGGCCTCACAATCAGAACCACTTTAGTCGACCACCTCTCTCTTCTTTCCAATGTAAAGGGAACCATAGGGTGTATGAATGTCCAAAGAGGGCGTCACTACAAGCGATTCAAGCCGCATTAGACGCAGACGCAGATGCAAAATCCGAGGGCGAAGAAATCGAGAAAGTGTTGAACATAGAAACACCCTGGATGGGAGCCCTGAAGATCTTATCTGCACTTCAAAAGAAGACAAGGGAACAAAGAGAGCCGATCGAAAAAGGTCTCATGCATGTGGAAGCGTGGGTGAATCACAAGTTGGCCAAGAATACGATGGTCGATTCAGGAACCACCCACAACTTCATGACCGAGACAGAAGCGAATCGGTTGAACATCAAATGACATCGAGACTTGGGGAAGATGATGGCCATCAACTCTGTGGCCTTACCGATTCTTGGAATAGCGAGGAAGACGGCACTTAAGTTGGGAACATGGAGTAGCTTGGTGGACTTTGTAATCGTCAAAATGGATGACTTTGATGTGGTACTCAGGATGGAATTCCTTTTGGAACATAAGGTGATCCCCATACCCTGGGCCAATTGCCTAGTCATAATAGGGTCAACTCCAACTATTGTTCAGACAAGTATCAAACAGCCCGACGGAATCAAGATGATTTCGGCGCTCCAACTTAAATGTGGCCTTGCACGTAATGAACCAACGTTCATGGCCATTCCAATGGTGGAAACCGAAAGAACGGTTGACATTGTTCCCGTAGAAATACAGCGTGTACTAGAAGAGTATTGAGAAGTAATGCCGGAGATTGAACTAATACCGAGGTCGAAACCCCCAGCAAAGAACACTTATAGAATGGCTCCACCCGAGTTAGCGGAGCTACGAAAGCAGTTGGATGAACTACTTACTGCTGGATTCATCAGACTTGTGAAAGCCTCCTACAAAGCCCCAGTATTCTTCAGAAGAAGAAGGATGGGAGTCTTCGCCTATGCATAGACTACCGTGCCCTAAACAAGATCACTGTCAGGAATAAATACCCTCTACCCATCATTACCAACTTGTTCGATCGACTACATGGCGCAAAGTATTTCTCGAAACTTGACCTAAGATCAGGATATTATCAAGTTAGGATTACTGAGGGAGATATGCCCAAAACGACTTGCGTCACTAGATACGGGACCTTTGAATTCCTAGTCGTGCCTTTTGGGTTGACTAATGCTCCGACCACATTCTACACCTTGATGAACCAAGTCTTCCACGAGTATCTCGATAAGCTCGTGGTAGTCTATTTGGACGATGTAGTGGTCTACAGCTCCACAATGGAAGAGCATGAACACCACCTGCGGTTAGTTTTCGAAAAGCTGAGAGAACACCAATTATATGTGAAGAGGGAAAAATGTGCGTTTGCACAACAACGAATCAACTTCCTTGGACACGTAATAGAAGCATGCAAGGTAGGTATGGAAGAGGAGAAATTCAAGGCCATCAAGGAGTGGAAGACCCCCTCCTCAGTGACAGAAGTGCGCTCATTTCTTGGGTTGGCAAATTACTATCGGCAATTCGTTGAAGGATTCTCGAAGCGCGCAGAGCCCTTGACCCAACTACTAAAGAAGGGAAACAAGTGGAGATGGACTTCACAGTGCCAAGAAGCCTTTGACAACCTTAAGAACGCCGTGATGGAAGGGCCAGTTTTAGGGATTGTCGATGTGACGAAATCTTTCAAAGTTGAGACGGATGCCTCAGACTTTGCCCTAGGGGGCGTCTTACTGCAGGAGGGACACACCATTGCATACGAGAGTCGGAAGCTAAACGATGTAGAAAGAAGGTACGCAGCGTCCGAGAAAGAAATGCTGGCAGTGGTCAATTGTTTACGATCTTGGAGACCGTATCTCCTCGGAGCCAAGTATGTAGTCAAGACAGACAACAGCTCCATATGTCACTTCTTTGATCAACCCAAGTTATCGTCGAAGCAAGCGTGTTGACAAGAATGCATGGCTGAATTTGACTTTTAGTTCGAACACAGGCCAGGTAAAGCAAATCAAGCTGCAGACGCCCTAAGTCGAAAGAGCGAACATGTGACCCTGTGCATGTTGGTCCACCTACAAGAAAGTAAGTTGAGCGGAACGATACAGGAAAGTATCGAGGAACACCTAGTCAAAGACCCGGTTGCTCAGGCCATCATGCAGCTAGCTAGAGAGGGGAAGACGCTAATTTTGGGTCGAAGACAATTTACTCTTCACCAAAGCAAATCGTCTTTACGTCCCCCGTTCGGGAAACTTGAGGAGACTCCTACTAAAAGAATGCCACGACACACCATGGGCAGGCCACAACGGGTGGCAAATAACCTATGCCCTCCTAAAAAGGGGTACTATTGGCCGAACCTCCACGACGATGCGATACAATTCACAAAGACCTGCCTTATCTGCCAACAAGACAAGGTTGTGTGAAAACAAAATTGCGGGACTACTAGAACCTCTACTGGTCCTGTCTCGACTATGAGAAAGTGTTTCTCTGGATTTCATTACACACCTCCCCAAGGTAGGAGAAATGGAGTCGATCTTGGTCATCATTGACAGATTTTTTAAATATGCCACGTTTATCCCAACTCGCAAGTCATGTGCGGCCGAAGCGACCGCACAATTATTTTTCCGACATGTAGTCAAGTTGTGGGGCATTCCCACCAGCATTGTCAGCGATCGTGATTCGAGATTCACAGGGACCTTCTGGACTGAATTGTTCAAGCTATTGAGGTTGAGCCTAAACGTTTCTTCGAGTTACCACCCCTAAACTGACGGACAAACAAAAAGGTTCAACAATATGCTTGAGGAGTTCTTACGTCATTTTATTGATGCGCAGCAGAAGAATTGGGTTCAGATGCTCGATGTTGCTCAGTTTAGCTTCAATTACCAAAGCTCGTCGACACGGAAAACCCCTTTTGAAATAGTATGTGGCAGGCAACCACTCATGCCCCATGTCATTGACCACCCTTATGCAGGGAGAAGCCCTCAAGTGTACAACTTCACCAAAGAGTGGAAGCATACCTCCGAAATAGCATGAGCGTACTTAGAGAGAGCCTCTAGAAGAATGAAGAAGTGGGCAGACCGCAAACGAAAAGCATTAGAGTTCCAAGCTGATGACCAAGTAATATTCAAGCTGAGATTAGGACAATTTAGATTCCGGGGGAATCGGGACCAGCGACTAGTGCGAAAATATGAGGGACCAATTGATGTCATTGAGAAAGTCGGAAGCACTTCATACCGTCTCCAACTACCTACATGGATGAAAATTCACCCTGTCATCCATGTATTTTCATCCATGTAAGCAACCTCAAACCATACCATCCAGACGACGACGACCAGCAGCGCAACCAAGTGACACGACCATCAATAACGATGAAGGACTCGAGTAAGAAGGAAGTAGAAGAGATCTTGGCCGAGCGAACTCGTCGCATTGGCAAACCTTAGCGTAACTTACAGGAATTTTTAGTCAAGTGGAAAGGACTTCCAGAAGAAGAAATCAGCCGGGAACATTGCCGATGACCTGAAGACAGCCACACCGTAGATTGCAGAATTCGAAGAGATGAGACGGTTGACAGGGACGTCAGCCAATTAAGTGGGGAAAGATGTCACGGTCATGCCTGTCCAAGGCATGTCGCCCATGGCCGCATGCCCGTGACATGCTGAAACCTTTGCCTTGTACTACTTTATTGCTTTCTTTTACCGCTTTCATGTTGTATTATTTCTTTCTTATTTTCTTTAAGAGTATGACGTTTCGGCGATGTCATGGCTACGCCTGGTAGACATGAAATGCCTCAAAATATACTATAGGGGATACAACTAGTTGTTAACTACTCCCTACCCGATAATTTATATGCAGTAAGCCATTCTTGTTGGCTTTTTGTTTAAGTTCCCATATAACCTCTCTCTCTCTCTCTCTCAAAACTCTTTTTCTAAAACTTCTCTCCCTAGCTTTCTAAAATCTTCTCTTGAAATCGGGACCCAAGATTTGTATTCACGTTGCCTGACCACAGGCAACGTAATTCGAAGTAGGCTTAACCCACTCAGTGCTGAGAGTGGGTGCCGCACAATCGCCAAATCCGCTGCCTAGAAACCGTGATTGTGACACCTAGCATACTCGCTGGCAAACCGCCCAGTGTCTAGCTTTGATACATAATTTGTAAAAACCCAAACCCAATATCTAACCTTCAATAACATATTGTCCGCTAAGGAATGTTTAGATCTTACAATCCACCTTTTTGGGGGCCAGTGTACAATCCTTCCTCTCTTGGGGGCCAGCGTCCTCGTTGGCACACTGCTCGATGTCTAGCTTTGATATCATTTGTAATAGCCAAACCTACCGCTAGGAGATATTGCCCGCCTGAGCCCGTTACGTATTACAACAGCCTCACAATTTTAAAACGCATCTGTTCGGGTTAGGTGTTCACACCCTTATAAGAAATGCTTTGTTCTCCTCTCCAATATATATATAGAATCTCACATCATTCAACCTCTAAAAGTAGCTTGCAAGAAATAATTGAAATCAACAAATTTGAATATAGTTCAGCAAACTACCACTCATACTCTTGACTAAAATTTGTAACGTTTGAATCTCTCACCTCACATGTTTTATAGTGTATTCATATATCACATTAATTAGGGAGGTAGACAAAGTCGCCCAATTAATAATTCTTTGGTATGAAGTAAAAGATAGTAAGGTAGATTACTCATTTCCAATTGTGGTAACTTAATCATCACAATTATACCAAACTTTTCAAAAAATGCCAAGTTCTTAATTGGCATAAAAATGTTCAAAATTATGTGAAATTCATATTCTTTTTTTTTTTCTTACCAAAACATCAATAAAACCAACGAACAATTCCAGACAGGATCGACCCCGCTTTTCCTTTACGACAAAGGGTTAGCAACCAGTCCCATTCGAATTAACCCAATTGTTTCCGATACTAAAAAGAGCTTTTTATTATGCAAAATTAAAGAAAACCCGATATTTATAAGAATTTTTATAGCTCAAAATTGAAAGAGATTTGGTAGGATTGCTCAGCAATGCACACACTAAGGAGAGAGAAAATTCAATGAGAAATATTGACTTAGGTTTTTATTGTTGACTTCAAGTATATAATAACACAACACAAACAATATATGGAATGAATAGAAATACTGATTGCAATGCAAGCCTAGTAAAGGGTATATATATGATTTCCGTTTACTAAATATAGGTTTAACAGATTTAATCTACTGTCTATTCCAAATATATCTCTATCAAATGTTTACTGAATATCTATCATATATATCTCTAATCTTTACCAAATATCTACCATATATATTTCTAGTAGATCTTTTACTATGACAGGGGCTATATCCCAAGAAGACTATCAAAACTGGATCTTTACGAAATATCTACCATATATATTCTTTTACTACATCAGTCTCCATATCTCAATAAGATTATCATCATCCCGGATCTTTACGAAATATTTACCATATATATTTCTACTGGATCTGTTACCGCATCAGGGTCCAAATCCCAACAAGATTATCATCATCGAACAAAACGACAAAGTGTGAAAACAGATTTGAATATCTTTTAACAAGAAGAATGGATCCAAATTAAAGAGAACAAACTTTAACGTATACATTGTGAATATCATGATTACAAGTGTGTGAAGCTCCATTTTATATGCATTATTTACTTACTTTAAAATTTAAGTTTCAATTCCAATTTTTTTTTAGTGTAAAAAGAGATGAAGAAAGAAGAGAAAAGTGGAGTTTTAGAGATGGAGAAGAGGATAAGGAAGAAGTTGAAGAACACCAATTTTATTCCATGGGAGGAGAAGAAAGAACTGATAGATAAAGAAGAACTTCAACTCCATAAAGACTTGGATCAACTTACAAATTGGGTATCATTTTTCATTCTCTTCTCTATTCCATTTGATTTTGATGTGTGTTTTTCATTGAATACAAAGCTTTGTGATTTGAAGATAAAAATGGTGGATTCCATGAATGATGAGAAGCTCAAAGATTATCTTCAAGATCGACCAAATGAATTCAAGATTCTCAAAATCCCGAGGTGTAACCCTAGGCGAAATGTAAGATTTTACTGTTCGTTTTTGTTTATGAAATTTTGATGGGTAAGTTTTCAATTTTATTGGAGAATTTATGTCTGTTTGTAACGATTTCTACCTAAGATTTGGATTAGATTTGAGAATTCGTATAGAACACTTGGTGTTTTCGAGATTTCCTTATATCTTAAGTGACCTAATATATGGTGTGGTATCATGGATTGAGTTTTCCTGCATCTTTTATGTCATAATATGTCGTGTAATATCATGAGTTTGAGAATTCTGGTTGTGTGATCTTATGAGCTGAATTTCTCTGTATCTTTTGTGAGCTAATATGTCGTGAGATATCTTGATTCAAGTTTCTCTATATCGTTTGTGACTTAATACGTCGGGGGATATCTTGATTCAAGTTTTTCTGTGTCTTTTGTGACCTAATATGTCGTGTGATATCATGATTCGAGTTTTTTTTGTATCGTTTGTGACTTAATACGTTGTGTGATATCATGATTTGAGTTTCTCTGTATCTTTTGTGACCTAATATATAGTGTGATATTATGAGTTGAGTTTCAATATCTTTTGTGAGCTAATATGTTGTTTGATATCATGATTCAAGTTTCTCTTTATCTTTTATGAACTAATATATTGTGTGATATCATGATTTGAGTTTCTCTAGTTCTTTTCTAACCTAATATGTTGTATGATATCATGATTTGAGTTTCTCTGTATCTTTTGTGACCTATACTGTGTGATATCATGATTCGAGTTCTCTACATCTTTTGTGACTAATATGTTGTGTGATATCATGATTCGAGCTTCTATGTTTCTTTTCTGACCTAATATCTCGTTTGATATCTTGAATCGAGTTTCTCTATATCTTTTGTGACCTAATATGTTGTGTGTATCATGATTCGAGTTTCTCTGTATCTTTTGTGACCTATGTTATGTAATATCATGATTCAAGTTTCCCTAGATCTTTTGTGACCTAATATGTCGTGTGATATCACAATTCAAGTTTCTCTAGATCTTTTGTGACCTATGTTATGTAATATCATGGTTCAAGTTTCATTAGATCTTTTGTGACCTAATATGTCGTGTGATATCATGATTCGAGTTTCTCTGTATCTTTTGTGACCTAATATCTCGTGTGGTATCATGATTTGAGTTTCTCTATATCTTTTGTGACCTAATATGTTGTGTGTATCATGATTCGAGTTTCTCTGTATCTTTTGTGATCTATGTTATGTAATATCATGATTCAAGTTTCCCTAGATCTTTTGTGACCTAATATGTCGTGTGATATCACAATTCAAGTTTCTCTAGATCTTTTGTGACCTATGTTATGTAATATCATGGTTCAAGTTTCATTAGATCTTTTGTGACCTAATATGTCGTGTGATATCATGATTCGAGTTTCTCTGTATCTTTTGTGACCTAATATCTCGTGTGGTATCATGATTTGAGTTTCTCTATATCTTTTGTGACCTAATATGTTGTGTGTATCATGATTCGAGTTTCTCTGTATCTTTTGTGACCTAATATCTCGTGTGGTATCATGATTTGAGTTTCTCTATATCTTTTGTGACCTAATATGTTGTGTGTATCATGATTCGAGTTTCTCTGTATCTTTTGTGATCTATGTTATGTAATATCATGATTCAAGTTTCCCTAGATCTTTTGTGACCTAATATGTCGTGTGATATCACAATTCAAGTTTCTCTAGATCTTTTGTGACCTATGTTATGTAATATCATGGTTCAAGTTTCATTAGATCTTTTGTGACCTAATATGTCGTGTGATATCATGATTCGAGTTTCTCTGTATCTTTTGTGACCTAATATCTCGTGTGGTATCATGATTTGAGTTTCTCTATATCTTTTGTGACCTAATATGTTGTGTGTATCATGATTCGAGTTTCTCTGTATCTTTTGTGATCTATGTTATGTAATATCATGATTCAAGTTTCCCTAGATCTTTTGTGACCTAATATGTCGTGTGATATCACAATTCAAGTTTCTCTAGATCTTTTGTGACCTATGTTATGTAATATCATGGTTCAAGTTTCATTAGATCTTTTGTGACCTAATATGTCGTGTGATATCATGATTCGAGTTTCTCTGTATCTTTTGTGACCTAATATCTCGTGTGGTATCATGATTTGAGTTTCTCTATATCTTTTGTGACCTAATATGTTGTGTCTATCATGATTCGAGTTTCTCTGTATCTTTTGTGACCTATGTTGTGTAATATCATGATTCAAGTTTCCCTAGATCTTTTGAGACCTAATATGTCGTGTGATATCATGATTCGAGTTTCTCTAGATCTTTTGTGACCTATGTTGTGTAATATCTGATTCAAGTTTATCTAGATCTTTGGTGACTTAATATGTCGTGTAATATCATGATTCAAGTTTCTCTAGATCTTTTGTGACCTAATATGTCGTATGATATCCTGATTCGAGTTTCTCTGTATCTTTTGTGACCTAATATGTCGTATGATATTATGACCCGAGTTTCTTTGTATCTTTTATGACCTAATATGTCGTGTGATATCCTGATTCGAGTTTTTCTGTATATTTTATGACCTAATAGTTCATAAGATATCCTGATTCAAGTTTCTCTGTATTTTTTGTGACCTAATATGTCATATGATATCATGAGTTCTCTCCTTTTTTTTTCTTTGAAGATTATTCCTATAAATTAGTTAGTTCTTTCCACGTAAACTGCCCTTAATCGTATGTTCATCACCTATGATAAGTCTTCGAGAGGTCACTAGAATAGAATGAGTGTGTATTGAAAAGACTTCAACCAAGAATGCAATGTTGCTAAACTTCTACTTCCGAGTTCAGTATAACTTATGGAGTGATTTGAACGAAAAATCTTTCACATATATGACCCGTTTATAATTCATGGAATCGCTTTTGAATATAGTGCCACCAAATAATTTATCATCTAAGCGATATTCCAAAAATTCCTTAGATCTAAACGTAGGATAGAGATGAAAAAGAAAGGCGTGTCGTGTTCATTTTCATCGGCTTTTGTTTACACTTAGTCAAAAAATTAAAATTTTAGGGTTTGTTTGATTGATGGCAGGAACAAAGAAGTGAGGATCCTAAGTATTGGACTTCATATGGGATAATGGCTTCAGTTTGGAAGTTCCACAAGCAAGACAATGAGCAGCACCAACTTTCTTAGTTGCCTTAAATTTTGTTCAAAGTCTCTGTAAAATGTTATGCAAATTCCAAATATCATAAAATAAGGTACTTTATTTACTTCCAAAGTTACTAAAAATGTGGTTTGTTGAAGAAATTAATGAAATAAGTTGTAATTTATGAGCTCTAACATTTGTTCTATATGGAATTTGAGAAATTTATAGCCCTTGACGTGTAAGATACATTCTATGACCAGAATTAAATACGCAACGGTCTAGGCCCACTGCTATTAGTCCACCTCTCGCAGATATTGTGAGATTCCACATCGAGCTTACCTCAAGGTTTTTAAAACGTAACTGATAGGGAGAGGCTTCTACTGCTATTAGCCCACCGCTAGAAGATATTGTGAGATCCAACATCGGACTTACCTTAAGGTTTTTAAAACGCATCTGCTAGGGATAGGTTTCCATTGCTATTAGCCTATCGCTAGCATATATTGTGAGATCCAACATCGGGCTTACATCAAGGTTTTTAAAATGCATATGCTAGGGAGAGATTTTCACTGTTATCAGCCCACCGCTAGCAGATATTGTGAGATCCCACATCGGGCTTACCTCAAGGTTTTTAAAATGCATCTGCTAGGGAGAGGTTTCCACCGCTATTAGTCCACCGCTAGCAGATATTATGAGATCTCACATCGGGCTTACCTCAAGGTTTTTAAAACGCGTCAGATAGGGAGAGGTTTCCATCTGCCCACTGCTAGCAGATATTGTGAGATCTCACATCGGGGTTACCTCAAGGTTTTTGAAATGCATCTGCTAGGGAGAGATTTCTAGTGCTATCAGTCCACCGCTAACAGATATTATGAGATCCCACATCGGGCTTCCCTCAAAGTTTTTAAAACATGTCTGCTAGGTAGAGGTTTCCACTGCTATCAACCTACCGCTAGCAGATATTGAGAGATCCCACATTGGGCTTACATCAAAGTTTTTAAAACGTGTCTGCTAGGGAAAGATTTCCATTACTATCAGCCCACCGCTACCAGATATTAAAAAATCCCACATTGGGCTTACCTCAAGGTTTTTAAAATGTGTTTGCTAGGGAGAAGTTTCCAGTACTATCAGCCCACCGCTAGCAGATATTGTGAGATCCCACATCGGGCTTACCTCAAGGCTTTTAAAACGTGTCTACTAGGGAGAGGTTTCCACTGCTATCAACCCACTGCTAGCAGATATTGTGAGATCTCACATCGAGTTTACCTCATGGTTTTTAAAACGTGTTTACTAGGGAGAGGTGTTCACTGCTATCAGCCCACCGCTAGCAGATATTGTAAGATCCCACATCGGACTTACCTCAAGGTTTTTAAAACACGTCTGTTAGGGAGAGGTTTCCACACTCTTATAAAGGGTGTTTCGTTCTCCTCTTCAACTGATGTGAGATCTCACAATCCACCCCCCTTTAGGGCCGAGCCTCCTCGCTGGCACATCGCCTCGTGTCTACCCCGTTCAGGAAACAACCTCCTCGCTGGCACATTACTCGGTGTCTAGCTCTATTACAATTTGTAACGGCCCAGACCCACCATTAGTAGATATTGTCCTATTTGAACTTTTACTTTCGAGTTTACCCTCAAGGTTTTTAAAACGCGTCCTAGGGAGAGATTTCTACACTCTTATAAAGGGGTGTTTCATTCTCCTCCCCAACCGTTGTGGGATCTCACAAAATACTCCATTTTTCTTTTTAAGTTTAAACTTCCAAAATTTTATTGAGGATCCTACCGGTATAATTTGATGATGGCGTAAAAGGGAAAAATGCTTAAAAAGGTCCCGGTAACTCAAAAAGAAAAAAAAACGGTAAAAAATTGGAAAAAGTGGTCAAAATCAATAATAAAGTATTATGGTCATTTATGCCTACCTTCCTAGTTAGAAAAATGAAAGTGATCTAATTAGAGGGTTAATGAAAAAAAAAAAATACTCGGGTTTTAAAAGAGCCGGAGAAAAAAAAAAAGTAACCGTTGGACTTGCTTCGATCGGGTTCGAGGAGACATTTTTCAACCGAACTTCCTTCAAGAAAGTTGCTCAAAAGATTGAGGACATTCAATCTCGGTATTTGGATCATCTAAATCTATCAAGAAACCAGGATGATCGAGAGGTAAGTGTTTCGAGTTTTTAGTTTCTATTTTCCCAAAGATCCAAGAGATTTTTCTCATAGTTATGTTCTAAAATTTTAGTAGGTTGTTTTAGAAAGGGTTTTGCACATTTTCATGAAGAAGTGTCTAGTCGAATTGGAATAGAAAGATGAGTTTCAACGATTGTCAAGAATTTTAAGCGTATTTTGAATTGATATTGCATGTGTATATTTCTATCCATAGTTAACGAAATGGAATGGAATTAACTTTGTTGGAAAGGTGGATTAAGAAACTACGACTTTGATGAAGGAACCAAGTTAATTAAGTTACTTGAATGAAAATCAAATTGGTAGGTACAAGGTAGAAGATGACGTGGGTTGGGTAATGATTGGGCCCGTGTCAAGCAAAGGGTGGAGTTGCACGACTGACCGAGAGGAGAATATGAGTAGCAAAGCTAGAAGGGCTACACATTCAACGCCTATCGGAGACACTTGTTGCCATGCATCTAATTAGAGGATTCGACCAATTTCTACTGATTCGGACAGTGATCTTTAACTACTCACGTGACACAATGAAAAAATTTAGAGGGATCCTTATGCCCATTAGAAATCAAACCTGAAATGTAGGAGTTGAATGTGCAAATCGCTGATTGCCATGTGTCAAGTCGAGGATGTTGTGTCCTCTCGTAGGTGTTTGCCTTACTCGTGCATGAGAGAATCTCCATCCGCGCATGAGTCCCTTTATTTGTCCTATTTGACCTCAATTTATCGATTTTTCTTCTTGGTTTCTATGTTGTCCTTATTATGACTTGTATTGAACGTACTAAAGAAATCTCATAAATTTTGAAGCTCGTAACACGTAGAAAAGCTGGCTCGAGAAAGCACACATCCATGTAAACAACCATTCAAAACTTTCTCAAGTTATACTTCTAAGGATTGCTAGGACGTGCTAGCATGCTAGCATATCTTGCCTTAGGTGGTTAGAATTTGTATGATTAGGATTATAAATGGACAATTCTGATGAGAATGTTATGTATCTTATGAACAATTATCGAAATTTCCGTAGGATAAGAATTTAAGTTGGGTGCCTATTTTAATGTTTTCCGCTATGTTAGAAAGAAGGATGAGATGTTGTAATCTGTGCTCCGGGTGATGATGCAAGTTATTTCCCTATTGCATTTGCATGAATGAACCAAGTTAAGATACCACACTAAAGTTAGGGAGGTTTTCCCGTTAACCTAGATCAGCATATTTCTAGTAGACTGGTAATCAAAGGACCTGAGTGTACCCAGAGATTGGATTAGCCTCAAGGAGCTAACCCCGAGCATCAAACATGAGATGAAGACTAAATCGCCTAGATGCCCCTAAGAACCTAGTAAACCTCCACGACATCTTTAAATGATTAAGAAAGCTTAACAAACTTAATAGCAATGCATATGGTATCATAAGAACCCCAAAGCCACTTGAATTACTATTGAGTAGGGTTGAGTCAAGGTTGAGGTCGCAATTCTATAAACCCGTTTTGAAAAGGTAGTTGGGACTACACGAATAGTTAGCTTGAGACGAGGACTTCTATTGAGTGTAGAAGAGGGTCAAGCCCGAGGTTGCGATTCCAAAAATAGGTCTTGGAAAAGACTTGAGATTACACAGGTAGATGGCTTAGGGTGATTGCTTCTATTGAGTGTCGGAACGGGACAGAGGCTGAGGCCACAATTCCATAAATTGATCCTGAGAGGGAACTTGGGACTAATTAAGTTGGTTGATGATGAGTGCCCCTAGCGAGTGTGGAAAAATTTTGGACCTTCTGGATAGGGTCATGCCGTCGTAAGTAAGTCTTGAGAATGGGAATAAAACCATACGACTAGACCTAGTAGTTGGCCAGCATACGGGAGTTTCTCCCCAGATTCAAAGTCTCCACGCCTTGTAGAAGGGTTGCCAACTAGTCTTCCATAGATGATATTCATACCGTCTATATGTCCTATCCTAACATGTTTGACGAGGTAGCAACTTAACTCAGGATACCGATCATTCACTATTAAGGGTATGTAAATGTACTAAGCAAGAGAACATGAAGTTTGTTCACTTTGATATTAGATTCGTTGCCCAAAAGATCTATAACACTAGAACTCGGTGAATAGCTTTCAGACCTTGATAAGCTTTGACATGTAAAAGAACTGGTCGAAACTTCGAGACCTTCCTGGAAGCTCAGACAGTTGTAGATAAGGATGCGATAAGAACCCACAAATAAGTTGTTTATTGAGTATTTTTGTACTCAACATTTTTTTTTTCAAGCGTTTGTAGGCTACCAATCGACGTGGTAGAGTGTTCGAGAGCTGTGTGGCCACATAAAGAGTCGTCTCGGAGCGTAAGATCGTCATTGTATTTTGGGTCTTTTATATTTCACCGTTCTTCATTTTAACTTCAATTTTTACTTAAACCGTGATTGCACTAAATATGCATTTATTAATACTAGTACATCTAATAAATAATTGTCCACTAAATAATAATTGAGTAGATGTAAATAGACAAAAAAAAAATAAAAAAAAATAAAATAAAATAATGCTCATTTTTTAAAAATTGGAGCGAGATGAGAGATTCAAACTTAATAGTCCAATCGTACGGTGGAAGAAACTTAATAGTCCAATTGTGCAGGGGTGTCTTGCCTCTTGGGCCCTTTTCTGATCGGGCTAGCATTCTCTAATGTTGTTTCTAGACACTCGGAAGGAGTAGCAACCGTCGTAGCGTCATGTTAAACATGACGATATTCGTACTCATCATTTTCCTTCATATCATTTTATAACATAACCTTTAAAACATATCTCGGGGTTGTGTATCATGTCAAAACATTTTACTGTGTATCATTCATGTCATACATCGTGTTATATCATGTCATGCACATATCATATCCTTCAACATACCATATCATCCCACGTATCATATATAGAACATTTCATGTCATAATATGTATCATATCATCATCAAACATGTCAGCTCATAGTCACATCATATTATAAACACGTCACACATATCAAACACATACAAAGCCACTGGGTATGTGTCATCATACATAATACAAACTTCTAACCATGTCGATAGTAAAGTCACTTACTTGGATGACCTTAGCCGACGTTCTCTTTCTAACTTAGCTTGTCTTCGTCCGTTCTTATGTCGAGGCTTCACCTATTTGAATATTTGCTTAATAACCTTAGTAAAAGTCAAGTTTTCAACTAATTTAATTTGAAACTAAGGAAAATGGCTCTTACCGATCTTAATTGTCTTAAATAAGGTCAAAACCAGCTCAAAGAGGGTTCGAAACATAGGGAACAATATTCAATTTTGAGTCTTGAGCTGAATAGCCAAAATTTTTAGCCGTGGAGTTGAGTGAGACGACAGTTGAGATTAATACATGTATCGGTGGTAGAAGCTGACACGCGCGTGGGTCGCGATTCCGATCGAGGTCCAGGTTTCAGGTCAATCTCACTGATGCAGGTTGCGATGCTAGGCTATGTATGGTTGTCGGGTCGTGAGGCGATTAGATTTTGGATGAAGTTTGACGGTTCAATTGTTTCAATTTTTTTTTTTTTAATCTATTACACTTGTAATCACCAATAGTCCGACCCCTAGTTAGGCAAGAAGAACCAAAATGATCGATTTCCTCGGGGTTGACTTTGGCCGATTTTGTTATTTTTCATCGGTTTACATAATTATTTCTTTACTTAAAATTTAAATTTATATCTAATAAATCAACTAATTTTATTTTAAATTAATTATAATTTACTTATTAATAATATAAATTGATTCTACTATGAAAATTTAAAATTAAAATAGATACAATTATTAGTTTTCGATTTTAATAGATATAATTCAATAAAATCTAAGTTTATAAATTTATTTTTAAGGCAATAAATGAATGAACGATAAATTTCTATATTATCGTCGTACTATAAATTTGTTCTTTGATGAACTACACACGAGCTAAGGAGTCGTGTTAAATCATAACTCGTTAGTCTACTCTCTCTTTTTTTCAATATTAATAACAAAGACTTATTATATAAAAATTAAACGTTAAAAAACATAAAAATATAACTTTTCAAAATTATTATTCTCCTTCGACCGCGTAATTTAACCTTGAATTACTTCTCGGATGAAATTATGTACTGGGGTTGGTTGGTCCTTCGTCCTAAGAGTCCTCGGCCGTTAAGGATATCTGTAAGTAAGGTTAGGTTATGTTGTATTACTTAATTTGTAAACGTTTTTTTTAAGGTAAAATTACGAGAATATTAAGCCGAATCCAAGATTTTATTATTATTATTATTTATTATTTTTTTTTTTTTTGTGATGAACATCGATATTACTTTATTTGTTTTTGTAAGAATAAAGGATACTCAAACATCTCGAGATGTTCAGGCATTTTTAAATGCATAGAAAGGTGTCTCAAGAAGCGTTGATGCTCTCGTATAATAGGTTTCTAAGATTTCTCTATTGAGAGCAACTTATATATTTGTATATTCATCAACCTGTTGGATGAAAGTCCCACGTCGACTAATTTAGGAAATGATCATGAGTTTATAATCAAAGAATACTATCTTCATTGACACTAAGACCTTTTGGGGAAGTCCAAAGCAAAGCCACGAGAGCTTATGTTTAGAGGGGACAATATCATACCATTATGGAGAATCGGTATTCATCTAACATGGTATCAGAGCCAAAGTTTATTCATTAGAAGTGTCATTCAACCTAACACTGGTATCAGAGCCATGCCATTGGTATCAGAGTCATGTGCCTAAACTTAGTCATGCCAATAGAATCCTCAAATATCGAACAAAGGTATTGTGAGCCTCGAAGGCATAGTAAAAAATGACTAAGACTCCAAAAGAAAAAGGAGTCGAGCCTCGATTAAGGGGAGGCGTACTTCGTTCAAGGGGAGGTGTTGGATGAAAGTCCCACAGCGGCTAATTTAAGGAATGATCATGAGTTTATAATCAAATAATACTACTTCACTATTGGTAAGGTGGTCCTTGCTGATTCACACGGGATTCCATGTGCCCTATGCTACTCCGGTTAGCACGTAAGCTAGTGATGCTTTCGACTACTGGACTCTCGCCATCTAGGGTGCAACACTCTACCACAATGTAGTCCTTCCTGATTCACACGGGATTCCATGTGCCCCATGCTACTCGGGTCAAAGCGTAAGCTAGTGATGCTTTCGACTACTGGACTCTCGCCATCTAGGGTGCAACACTCTACCACAATGTAGTCCTTCCTGATTCACACGGGATTCCATGTGCCCCATGCTACTCGGGTCAAAGCGTAAGCTAGTGATGCTTTCGACTACTGGACTCTCGCCATCTAGGGTGCAACACTCTACCACAATGTAGTCCTTCCTGATTCACACGGGATTCCATGTGCCCCATGCTACTCGGGTCAAAGCGTAAGCTAGTGATGCTTTCGACTACTGGACTCTCGCCATCTAGGGTGCAACACTCTACCACAATGTAGTCCTTCCTGATTCACACGGGATTCCATGTGCCCCATGCTACTCGGGTCAAAGCGTAAGCTAGTGATGCTTTCGACTACTGGACTCTCGCCATCTAGGGTGCAACACTCTACCACAATGTAGTCCTTCCTGATTCACACGGGATTCCATGTGCCCCATGCTACTCGGGTCAAAGCCTAAGCTAGTGATGCTTTCGACTACTGGACCTCGCCATCTAGGATGCTACTCTCCCACAACCTCGTGTAGTCCTTCCTGATTCACACGGGATTCCATGTGCCCCATGCTACTCGGGTCAAAGCCTAAGCTAGTGATGCTTTCGACTACTGGACCTCGCCATCTAGGATGCTACTCTCCCACAACCTCGTGTAGTCCTTCCTGATTCACACGGGATTCCATGTGCCCCATGCTACTCGGGTCAAAGCCTAAGCTAGTGATGCTTTCGACTACTGGACCTCGCCATCTAGGATGCTACTCTCTCACAACCTCGTTTTCACAATTTAGGCTGCTCCCAGGCTGCTCCCATTTCGAAGAAGCCCAAAACAAAATCATGAGAGCTTATATTTAAAGTGGCGAGAATCAGTGTTCATCTAACACAAATCCGAAATATTTCAAGTTAGAAATAGACATAAATTTTAAATTAATATATAAATGATACGAAGATAAATAAGAATATGGTTGGAATAATATATTATTTATAAATACGTTCATAAATGTTTTCAAACAACTATGTGAGGCATTAAAAGATTTAGACTATAGATTTCAGAAATCAAACGGCCCCATAAACACGATTACCACGTGACATTTTAAAAATCGAAAATAAATTTTGGATTTTTTTTATTAAAAAAAAAAATAAAATTATTTTGTTGGTGAAATAGAGGAGGAAATTATCGACAGGATTGCCATTTTAATAATTTATCCCAGTCAGCTTTTCTCAATGCTGACGTGGACGAAACTTCCTCTTGAAGCTTACGTGGACCCCATATGCCCCCTCGGCATTATCCACGTGATTTGGTGGTCGGTAGGTGTGGAAAATATCTTCCAATTTCCATTATTACAGTGAGATTAATATAAATATTTTTATTTATATAATTAAATGTTCAAAATAATAATAATAATAATAATCAATATAAATAATTAATTAAATTAAAAAATTTTAAAAATGGCCTTTTAATTAGACGAACACGACTCTCCATAAGCTTATGACTTTGGTTTGGGCTTCCCAAAAGGTCTCAGATAAATGAAGATAGTATTTCTTGATTATAAATTCATGATCATTCCTTAAATTAGCCGACGTGGGACTTTCATCCACCAACACAATTTTTTTCTCAATATTTTACTAATATTTATTAAAAAGTTCGGTTGCATGTCGGGTCGAGAATTTTTTTTTTTTTTTTGGAGGAAATTTGTGAATATATTAAATCAATTTTGATCATCTCACCCGAAGAGGGTTATGTCGAGACTCAAAATATAAAATAAAGCAAAAAGGAAAAAAAAAACATAAGCGACAAGGAACCGACAAGTGAATTCGTAACTAGACAAAAGAAAGAGTTGTCTAAAAACACAATAAACTAAGTGAACAAATTCTCCGACATAGAGAACGAGAAATTTAAGAGAAACATCCCAACAAAAAACTCCCACTAGTTGGGAAAAAAAAAAAACAGCTAAAAATGACATAAGGAAATTAGGGACGGGAACCATGAACACGATGACATAATTCATGTGCTCGAGTCTAAGTAATTGAATAATTAATCGATTTTCTAACCCTAAGCTCAATTCGAGCATAGCAAAGGACTAACATGATTTTAAAATTAAGTTAGTGTGATGTTCGAGTAAAGAACGAATACAGAATCGATACCGCATCCTAATAGGAGTGATCATATGACACCCGAATAAAAGAGAGATACATGAATAAACCGAGACCACATCTGAATGAGAGTTATCCTGAAAGTAGGACGACTAAGAAATATTTAAAAGAATTGAAAGTCACTCCCTATGACAATAAAATAAATTCAAACCCGTGTTGGTTCATGGAGAGAGTCTTCCCTCTTAAAAAACGAGGAACGTAGATAACGTAACCATGTCACAAATGAATGTCGGGGTCATTAGATACTGAATCCTAAACACGAGTCGTTACGAATAAGAAGAATAGATGGTTAACAAGAGCGTTACCATCACAAAAATTATTAAAATAATATATTGGATAAGATTTGTCAGATTTATTTACTTAATTAAACATTTTATTATTGCAAGTTGCTAGGATCCGTGTATAATTATTAAAAAAAAAAAAAAAAAAAAAAAAAATTTNTTATTATTGCAAGTTGCTAGGATCCGTGTATAATTATTAAAAAAAAAAAAAAAAAAAAAAAACTTTATAATATAATTGTCACTCAATAAATTTTGAAAATTATTTTTGGAATTATTGTCGGTTTTATTTATTTATTTATTAACCACGTTATTACAAATTACTTAAATCTTAAGTATTCTATAAATGCCAGTTGTTTAAAATTAATATAATAAGTATAAAACATTTTTAAATTAGATAAAATTCTAAATTTAATATTAATTTTTTATAAAATAAAAATGTTTTATACTTACTATATTTTAATTATAGTTTTAAATCACATTTTTATTTTTTAATCAATTTTTAATTTGTGAATTTCATTGACATTTTAAAATTTTATTAAAATTAGAAAAATAATAATAATTATATATTATATGTGCATTTCACATTAAATATAATTTCTAGTCGTGTTTAAAATTTTATTCTATATTTTCCATTTTTTAAAATAAAATTTTAAAATAAAATTTTTTATTTTTTTAAAAAATATATTTAAAATTTACTTTTATCGGTTTTTTTGGATCAGTCCACGTACTTTTTAAATTTCCAATTTGGTCCCTGTACTCTCGTGTCTTTATATTTTTAAAATAAAAATTTAAGAAAAAAATTGAAAACTATTATATTTTATTTTTTACAATTTGAATATAATTTGAAAAAAATAATAATAATAAATAAATACAAATTTTCCAAAAATATATAAAAACAAACAAAAATAATTACCCTAATGTGAACACATCAAGATTTCCACCAACTTTTTTCCCCATATTCCAACGGTAATAAAAGTAGTAAAACCAAGTAATAATTTCTGGCAAGATAATTTTATTTTTAGGTAGGTAATAAACTTTCAACATTTTAATTAATTTATTTTTTTTAAGTAAAAATTAATTTTTATATTTTTAAATTTATGATAAATTAGTCTCTTCAAACGTTTACAGACAGAGATGTCCATTAATCTACGGGACTACGGCCTTGCAGAAAGAAAATGTGAATTATACTCCTCAACCTTGTCGCCGCCTCCTATTACTATGCCTAAATTTCCTCCCACCCCATTTTTTATTATGTAAAATTCTCGGGAGATGAAAATTGAAATAGGAGGTAGAGACATGCAAGTTTCGTGGACATCTCTGCATACAGATGTTAATATACGGAGACTAAATGTTAACATAAAATCAAAAGGATTTAAATAATAAATCGTCACAAACTAAAATTTAAATACTAAATTGTGAATGATCAAGAATTTATAAGTAAGGAATACATCTTTATTGGTATGAGACATTTTGGGGAAGACTACAGCAAAGCCATGAGAGTTTATACTCAAAGTGGACAATATCGTATCATTATGGAGAATCATGATTTCTAACATAGTATCAGAGCCATGCTCTATACTTAGCCATGACAGTAGAATCCTCAAATATCGAACAAATATTGTGAGTCTCGAAGGTGTAGTAAAAAAGTGACTAAAGTGTCGAACAAAGGGTGTACTTTGTTCGAGGGCTCTAGAGAAAGGAGTTGAGCCTCGATTAAGAGGAGGTTGTTCGAGAGCTCCATAAGTGTACTTTGTTCGAGGGGAGGATTGTTGAGGATTGTTGGGAGTGAGTCCTAGGTCGACTGGGTTTATAATACTTAAAGTGGACAATATCATACCATTGTAGAGAGTCGTGATTCCTAACGTATATGATATATTTATGAAAGTTTGAACTCGGTTGAACATTTTTATCGACGTTGACATAATGACGAAAATAACCTTTGAAAAAAAGGGAAAAATTGCCCTCACTTAACCGCAACCTTTTTGATTTGGTCAAAAATCACGCTCTTGATTTCCCCTATAAATGAGCTTTCCCTTCCCCCATTTCATTTCATTTCTGTATCCAATAAAAAATCTAAAAAAAAAAAAAAGAAAAAAGAAAAGGGAATTAATTTTGGCCGCGTTTTATTAATTATTTATTCTGCAACGGCAGAGTTGTCAGAGGGGCACCAGAAAACTGCGTCGTTTTGTCCACGTCGGACACAGGTCACCGGCAGTTCCCGGTGGCGGCAAACTCTCTCTCCTTACATTTGGAACTCCGATGTGTTAGTTTGGAATTGGATTAGAGAGAGAAATACGGACTAGGACCGGTCCCCTTCCCGCTTCCTCAGCTATAAATACCAGCTGTTGACAAACTGTCTTTTTTTTTTTCCCTTTTTCCTCTTGTTTTCCCCCCCGTTCGCTCTCCCCAACTTTCTTCCTTCTCCGGCGACCATTTCCCGGCCAAATCGCCGCCGCTCATTCTGATTTCTCCTCTTCCTCATTTCTGCTCTCTCAGGTACTCTCTCTCTCTCTGCCTCTCGTTATCTCTTTTGTTGATGTTTGTTGTGTCTGATCGTTTGTGGAGCTTCAGATCTGGTGAGTTTGACGCTGGAGAATGGATGCCTACCTCTCTTGTTTGTTCTACCTCTGGAATTTTACTCTCTTGTTGTTACGTTTTTCTTTTAATTATTTCTTGAAATTGTTTTTTTCTTGCTCTCTTCTTTCTGGTTTCGTGTCTGTGTTTTTCCTGATCGTGTTCTTGATCTGCTATCTGCTTTTGTGTTTTTGTTCTGCTCTCTATAGGATCTTTTCTTCGACGTGTTTCGTTTTTTCTTCGCTTTTATTTTGAAGGTTGTTTTGCTCTGTGATTTATTTGTGATTTCTTATTTTGCTAGTTGGTTAGTTATTAATATCTGTGGTGATGGAGTGTATGCGTGTATGTACGTTTAAAATGCCTTTTTTTTGGGTTACTTTTACTCTTTCTCTTGCTGAAGAAAGGATTTGATATGCTGAGTTTCCTGTAATATGATGGAGAATTTAAGTTTTAGCAAATCAACTTGCTGGTAATTAATGAGCATTTCTAAATCTGTCCCACATTCCTTCAATGCTTGCGGACGTAATATGTTTGACTTTTCGTTTCCTTTTCTGAGTCATGGGTGGGTTCATTTCATTTGTTTTTTTAAATGTTAAAATCTTTGTGTATTTTTGCCTGTACAGCATAGAACGCCGGTTTTCCAATCAACTTTACGTTTCCGTTTTAAATTGAAAAACTGAGGGATTGTCGTTTGATTCTTTTAAATATATTGTGCTCTGCAAACGCTTGTGTTTTAATGAATGACTAACTGTTTCTCTCTATGTAACTCTCTGTTCATAACACTCATATTTCTTGATTGAATCATTTAGAGGAAAAAGGAAATGGATGGGATTGGACTTCGATATGTGGGCTCTCATTGCTCAATGTCTGAGATGGATGAGCATGATTTTTCTCGATTTCACGATAAGCCTAAGCTCAATATTGAGAGGCAAAGATCATTTGATGAGAGGTCCCTCAGCGAGCTGTCCATCATCCTTGCTAAGGGAGGCTTGGACAACTTTGAGAGCTCCTATTCACCTGGTGGAAGGTCAGGATTTGATACCCCAGCTTCATCTACCAGAAACTCATTTGAGCCCCACCCAATGATTGCTGAAGCATGGGACTCTTTGCGGAGATCCTTGGTGCATTTTCGGGGCCAACCAGTTGGAACTCTTGCAGCTATTGATCATGCCTCAGAGGAAGTTTTGAATTATGATCAGGTTAATATCTTTGCATAATGATTTTGACATACTATTTGATACATGCTAGAGTCCCCAATCATGTGAATCTGGAGACTGCAGTGTTGTAGATTAACTATTAACAACTAATATATTCGATGTAAAATATTTTTATCTTCTGTTGAGAAAGTTTAAATGAAAAGTAAGTGAACTTGTCAAGTAAGTAGTGGGCACCAAAAGATGCATTGAAAACTTAAAGACTCAAAAGTTTGATTTTCTTTGATGTTTACAATTTGTGGACAGAACGGTTATAGACAACCTGATGTAAGTTAGTCAAATCATAAAACTGCCTCTTGCACCATCTCTTACCGCAATTTGTTATGCATTTGATAAGAAATAGTTGTATACTAGTAACGGCTTTAACAAAAGTCTGAATTATGTATTGAGTGTATCGCTTTTCTCTCAGGTTTTTGTTCGGGATTTTGTACCAAGTGCTTTGGCTTTCCTGATGAATGGGGAACCTGAAATTGTTAAGAACTTCCTGTTAAAGACTCTGCAGCTTCAGGGATGGGAAAAAAGAATAGACAGATTCAAGCTTGGGGAAGGTGCAATGCCAGCTAGCTTTAAGGTTCTTCATGATCCTGTTAGAAAAACCGATACCATTGTTGCTGATTTTGGAGAGAGTGCGATAGGAAGAGTTGCTCCTGTTGACTCTGGATTCTGGTGGATCATTCTGCTCCGTGCTTATACAAAGTCAACTGGGGATCTAACTCTGGCTGAAACACCAGAGTGTCAGAAGGGAATGAGACTTATTTTAACTTTATGTCTGTCGGAGGGGTTTGATACATTCCCAACTCTACTTTGTGCTGATGGTTGCTCCATGATTGATCGAAGGATGGTAAAATCTCTTTATATTTTTTGCTTGTTATGAAGTTACTTATGGCTGTTTTCCATTTCATATTACGTGATTGTCTTTTGGTAATTCTTTCAATTAAAATTTATTATGTGATCTTTCTATATAACTACTGAAAGTCTAAAAAGACTGAAGTTCTTATAAGTCAATGGTATCAGTTGATATTTAATAGGCCTTTTATCCAAAAGTAAAAGTAAAAAGTATATATATATATATATAGATATATATATAAAAGAAGTTAAAAAAAGAATACTTACAGAATGAGGAGCCAGTTAGAACCATGTCCTTAAAATTTTATTCTAGGGCTTTTTATCTTTCTCTCTATGACGTCTTTTAATGATCTAACTGTTGCCTTCTTGGACTTGGTTTTGATTTACATTAACTTATTTATGTGTGTCGCAGACAAATAATTTTATTGTGTTGTGTTAGTGTTGTAGGATCCGGTTTGGTGGCTCTTATTGCATGGCTTCTGACATTGTAAAGTATTAACATTTTTAATTCCTAATGAACATAAGTGGTCCTGCAAAAGTATTTTTCAGAACACTAGGTCTTTCTACTACTGAAGTTATACATTTGAAGAGATAACTTCTTCCAGTGTCATCTTCCCTTCAGTGGACTCAAATTTGATGATGCCTATCATTATCATGAAGTATTTAAACTGTGATTCCATCCTTTTTCCTTCAACTTCACTCCTTTTCTAACATAGAAGGTAGAAAAGAGACACTGAACAGTTTATTTAAAATTGTGTTGTCTGTATTTAAAATCGGGGGATTAGTTTATTCAGCTTTACGGAATTTAGTATTTCAAAACATTATTTCTAATCCAGCAAAAGCTGTACTATAATTAACATCTTTAATACTTCACTCATGTAGACGTAAAATTTTCTACCATGAAGTGCTACTTTGCAGCCTTCGTTAGTTTCTAAGGAGCAGATTTTGTACTTGATTATTTCAGTTTGATATAATTCTTAATCTTAAGTAACTCTATGCGTTGGTATGTTTTTTTTTTTTTTTTTTTTTTAAAAA
>NW_019268521.1:629351-667711 GCF_002738365.1 Cucurbita moschata
TTTTTTTTTTTTTTTTTTTGAAAAAAATATTCAATCGCAATATGCATCTTTTTGTGTTTTGGATTAGAAACAATATTGTCCTTATTTGGTGCATAGTTACAAAAGTAGTTACCTTTTTGTAACTTATCCATAAATAATATTTTGACTTATTGGGGGCTTTCTTCTTGTGACTCCTTTTGCCCTGGAGTTGACCTTTCTCCCCTTCTTTTGTAAATTTCCTTGATCCATGATATTATCATGTTGCTGTTGAAAATGTTCTGATAAATAAAACAAAGAAGGGAAGTATAAAACATCCTCCTCAACAACCAATGAAAGTTTGGTTCACAACAGTTATAGCTAGAATATCAATCTTTTTGCAACCTTCTCGTATTTTATTTTCAGATGTTAAAAGCAACAGATAAACTTTTCATAACTGCCTATTTGGACGCAACTATGATGTTCAAATTTAAAGAACTTCTCATGATCTTTCTGAGAAATATTTACCTTATCTATATATTTTAACTTGATAATTTTTCTCCAGGGTATATATGGTTATCCTATAGAAATTCAAGCCCTTTTCTTTATGGCCTTGAGATGTGCTCTGGCTATGCTAAAACATGATGCTGAAGGAAAAGAGTGCATAGAGCGTATTGTGAAGCGTCTGCATGCTTTAAGTTATCACATGAGGAGTTATTTCTGGCTTGATTTCCAGCAACTAAATGACATCTACCGTTACAAAACCGAAGAATATTCACATACAGCTGTAAATAAGTTTAACGTCATCCCTGATTCTATCCCAGATTGGGTGTTTGATTTTATGCCCACACGTGGCGGGTATTTTGTTGGTAACGTTAGTCCTGCAAGAATGGATTTCAGATGGTTTACTCTAGGTAATTGTGTTGCAATTCTATCATCTCTTGCCACCCCTGAGCAATCAATGGCTATTATGGATCTTATTGAAGCACGCTGGGAGGAGCTGGTTGGAGAAATGCCTTTGAAAATATCATATCCTGCTATAGAAAGTCATGAGTGGCGAATTACTACTGGTTGTGATCCCAAGAATACCAGGTGGAGCTACCATAATGGTGGATCTTGGCCAGGTCTGTCTGTTCATTCATTCATTTATCTCTTCATGTTATAATAAAGTTTAGATTGTTATTTATCATTAATTTAGAAGAGTCTTCTAATAATAGCTTTAGGTATTCTCATCCTAAAAATGATAGCTTTTGGTATAAAAAGTAACCTGCTGCAGACACTGTTTACTTAAATTAGAACGGGCATCAGTGCCTTTCATGCAATTTGATTTGCTAGCCATCAACTTTATTGATGATATTGGCATTCTAAACCTCAAGAAGGCAGTATAAGGAACTGTTTTTTTCTTCCCTTCGAGGATTCAAACCTTAAGCTTATACACTAAGATTTTAGCTTTTAGCTAGTACCCATCAGCTAGTAGTATGGGTGGAATCTTAGTTGATAAAACAAAAAAAAGTATTGATAAAACAAAAAAAAGTATCAGACAACTACTTTTTGAAAATTTAAACAATGGTAGGTTGGTAAGTAATCAAAATCACTTTTTGTAATTATATAAGTTTGGTAAGTAATCAAAATCACTTTTTGTAATTATATAAAGCATACTTTCTATTCTTTAAAATCAATTTTGCTCATATGAAAATCACGTTTAGAAGTATAAAACTGAACACGTTTCGGAGTGATTTGAATCCTGAAGAAAGTGATTTTAATCATATAAAATCACTCATAAACATGTTGAAAGTCCAGTTTTAAGAAATATGCAGCTAGCTGCCTCCCCATGAGAGAACCTTGCTCAGACAAGCACTTAGGTATGTTCTTATAAAGTATTTTGAGGCATGAAGCATGTGCTCACGATGATACTTATCTTCTAAAAATCGTAGGGCTAACAGAAAAAAGAAAATAAAGAGAATGAGCTCACTTGCTTTATCTTTTTTCCTTAATCTTTTGGACTGTCTGAAGTAGCTCTCTATCAGTTTGGATCTTTTTTTATTGACTTTAAGAAAAAAGATTTTTAAGTGTCATTCCCAGCAGACTCTCTGTCTACCTATCAAATCTTCTCTCACTTAGTGTCTCTTTCTCTCTGCCTCCCCAAATCAACTCTCCTGTTCTCTACTCTCAGAATTTCGTCTCTCCCCTTTCTATCTCTCTCAGAACAAAATCTGTGTTTCCATGAACTGAAATAGTAACTATGAGAAATAGCTAGTGAAGAGTTTCAACATGATGAACTTTTTCATCTCATATTTTGTATTCTTTTTACACGAATGTCAATTTTTTTAGACCTGCTAGATGAGTTGATGGCGGCCACAGTCATTGTCTATTAACTAACAGAGAACCGAAGTTTCTTTCTTTCCAGTTTTCATAAAACATTAATAAGATTTATTGGAAGAATTTAGTGTTATGAATACAGATTGGCATTCTCCAATCTTCATGCTTATCATGCTGAGAATAAAGAATGTAGCCCTCAAAACTATTACATTAGACCACACATCAAGTTAACCATGAGGATTCCTTGTGAAGTTAAGGTACCAACTGTGATTCCAAATTTCCAGCATTATTTTCTTTTCTTTAGTTATTGTCTGTTATTGCGTTTTTATTGAGGTGTAAAATATAATGAGCCGCCCCAATCCCCATCTTTCTTGTGGATGATGAAAGACTATCTCTGTTCTTTTAGTTATTTTTGGGGCTACAATTCCCATATTATATAGTTAACCGAGAACTTTAATTGTAGTGTAGTCTACCATCCAAAGGTTACCTTTATCTTGCAGGCCTTTCGATAATCTTACACCTTTAGGGCACCAGGATCAAAATCATATTTTGATGTCAGGACATTATTTCGTTATCTTGAGTAGTTTCCTAGGCCAAGATTATCATCGATTAGAGATAAAGAAGTGCCATTTCAGTTGATAAAGAGACATTCATATTTCTCATTAGTTTATTTTCCTTTTTTAATTATTTATTGCCGAACTTTTATTTATGAAAGAAAAGTTGAACCTGATTAATGGATCCCTATAACGAAAAGTTAAACCTAACCAACTCCCATATCTTATCACCAAATCTCTCAACCCCTCTAATGATCCTGTTGTTATCTCCAGCCAAAAAACCGACGCCCATAACGAAATAGAGGGTTTAGAAGCACCCCTTCGATCATAGAACAACACTAAAAATCTGAGAAATTTTCTCATTAGTCATCAATGCATTTCTTTATTCCTTTTCGAATCTAGAAACACTTCTCATCCGTAAATTGAAAAGTTACATTCCCAACTCTAGTACTCCTGCTAGGAGTCTACAAGAAAGCAATTTAATTAGTGTTAAATCACATTAAGGTGTATCAAGTATGATCTCGAAAAGAGCTAGGATATTGTCGGAATGTCAAGTTAGAGTCAAGATGTAGATATAGCTGGAGATGGATAACATTTTCCAAACTTCAGAATCTTTATTAGATTGTCTTGTAGGGAAATATCCTTGATCTTTGATGCATCTTCGAACTGTAAGATTGGAGGGCCACAAGTATCTCTAAATTTTTTTTGGACACTTGAGTAATTCTCCCTACTTGGAAAAGTTATATGCTACATAAGCCGTTGTATTGCCTTTGCTTGTATGCCATATAACATTACTTTCAAAATCTCTCAATCTTGCTTTCAAACCCCTTTCAAAATCTCTCTGCCCGTTTTTTAAAACCTTCTTCTCAAATTGAGGTCAGAGGTTTGAGCATACGTTGCTTAAATTGGCTTAACTTACTTGCTACTGAGAAGTGAGTGCTGCATAATCACAAAGTCCGCTGCCTAGAAAAGTGCGATTGTAACAAGTGGTATCGAGTAGAAAGGAAAGAATAATAATGATTAGAATTTTTATAGCATCTGAAGATGGCTTAGCTTCTCATTCTATATCTAGCACAAAATTATACAGATGGATATTTTCGTCACTCAATGTAGTCGAGTCGATTCATGAGACATGGTAGGTTAGGATTACCATTTACCATTACTGCATTGTGTAATGCAGTAAAAGATCACGGAGTTCAGTTGTTAATCTCATTTTTATACTGATATGTTTCTCCTTGCTCTGAATGCAGTGCTACTATGGCTGCTAACAGCCGCTTGCATTAAAACCGGACGACCGCAGATTGCTAGAAGAGCCATCGAGCTTGCCGAGAGTCGTTTGCTGAAGGATAGTTGGCCTGAATACTATGATGGAAAGTTAGGAAGATACATCGGAAAACAAGCAAGGAAATACCAGACATGGTCGATAGCAGGATACTTAGTTGCAAAGATGATGTTGGAAGATCCATCACATTTGGGGATGATTTCACTTGAAGAGGACAGGCAAATGAAACCACTGATCAAGAGATCATCATCATGGACCTGCTGAAAACAGAGAGGCCAAAGGAAAAGAGGTAACAAAGTCGAAACTCGGCTTTTTGTTTTCCATTGTAACTCTATTCTTTTCACATTTTGGCTGTGTACAATAGAATCCCATCATCATCAATCTGCAGAGACTTTGGTCTTTTTTTGGGTCTTGAAAAAAAAGGTAGTGTCTCGAGTTTTTGGCACAAAATTCTGCAAATTTTCTTTGTTGAGATTTCCTCAGCCGATGAATGAAATGATTGATGGCTGCTTGGCTATGGGCGAGACACTTTTCATTTTTAATCTATGGACTTCTTGGAATTTTGCTGCCCATTGTCAAACTTCATTAATAAATGGCCATTCTATCTTGTCAACATATCCTCTTTCTTACATTTCTTTTTCTTATTTTTAAGTTAGTTTTTGTTCGGGGTGGGAATTCAAACCTGCAACCCTTAGAAAAGGTTACTAATACATTGACGGGTTGAGTTGGGTTGAGACACTTTTCATAGTCTATGGAATTCGTGTATTGCATTGCATAAATGTTTGTGCTATGGATGACTTCCTTTGATGTTGGTTGTGGCTTATTTGTTTGTGTTCCATGCTTAAACATTGTGTTTATTTACCATTTTCTTTAATTTAGGTATTTCATGTCATTATTTAAGAATGTTTGCATGTGTTTTTTTTATTAAGAAAATGAAGAACTAATTTAGCTATTCTAGTGTGATAAGTTGAATCATTGGATGGATTGAAATCATCTTAGGGCATTTGTGATTTCGGGGTTTGCATATTCATAAAAGTTCTTGGATCCAATTGTGTATGATTTTCATATCAACTAGAGGTCGTTTGTGAACGTAAAACATTAAATGAAAATTGTAAATGAAAGCAACTAAGAAAAGGAGTAAATGAAAAGAACAGTAAAATTCTATTGACAAAGGCCTACTAGGAATGATTCTCAATATTGCTTCCATGAACACCTTGTTTTGAACAATATTCAAGTCGTCAATTCAATATCTCTCTTATCGCAGATTGAATCTCAAAGTTTGAGTGATACCTTTTTGAAGAGTTAGCAAGATCTCCAGCTCTTGTATTTTTGGCGTACAAATAACTTCGGGTCCAAGAGCTTCAAAATCTTGACTTTTTATTTCTCATTTTTTTTTCTTGCAAGTTTCTGATTGAATTCACCCACAAGTCGTTACCTATATTAACAAGGTATACCTACTTTTTTGGTGATTCAATCATAAGAATTCTATGATAAGCATGTTTTGCTTTGAACAATTTTATGTTGGGTGAACGGAGAGTCTTCTTAGGTTTTGGTGACTCAATCATAAGAATTTCATGATAAACATGTTTTGCTTTGAACAATTCTATGTTGGGTGAACTGAGAGTTTTCTTAGGTTTCGTGACTCAATCATAAGAATTTCATGATAAGCATGTTTTGTTTTGAGCAATTCTATGTTGGGTGAAATGAGAGTTTTCTTAGGTTTTAGTGACTCGATCATAAGAATTTCATGATAAGCATGTTTTGCTTTGAGCAATTCTATGTTGGGTGAAGTGAGAGTTTTCTTAGGTTTTAGTGACTCGATCATAAGAATTTCATGATAAGCATGTTTTGCTTTGAGCAATTCTATGTTGGGTGAAGTGAGAGTTTTCTTAGGTTTTAGTGACTCGATCATAAGAATTTTATGATAAACATGTTTTGCTTGGAGCAATTCTATGTTGGATGAACTGAGAGTTTTCTTAGGTTTTAATGACTCAATCATAAGAATTTTATGATAAACATGTTTTGCTTGGAGCAATTCTATGTTGGATGAACTGAAAGTTTTCTTAGGTTTTAATGACTCAATCATAAGAATTTTATGATAAACATGTTTTGCTTGGAGCAATTCTATATTGGATGAACGGAGAGTTTTCTTAGGTTTTAATGACTCAATCATAAGAATTTTATGATAAACATGTTTTGCTTGGAGCAATTCTATGTTGGGTGAACTGAGAGTTTTCTTAAAATGCAAGTGAGTGAGGACAAAATAGGTTGGTGTTGAAGGGTTACCTGTAGATACATGTATAGGTACATGTATATATGTATGAGTATATACACATATATACATGTACGTAGAGGTTCATTAATTTATATTTAATTAGGTGCATGATTTTGATTTATACATGAATCATCTTTAATTAGGTGTATGGTTTTGATTTATACATGAATCATATTTAATGAGGTGCATGGTGTTGATTTATACATGAATCCTATTTAATTAGGTTTATAGTTTTTGGATCATGAATGATATCGAGAGATGTCCCAATCCATATATACATATGTTGGCATTGGTGGAAAACGTAGAAAAACAATTTGGCATCATTTTTCTAGTAATATAAAGTTCTCTTCTTTCAAAAGTTCTACCAAATTTCTTTGCTGTCACTAACAACTGGTATCATAGTGATAGCGATCTTGGAGCAGCAAGAATGACAGCAGAGAGACAAATTGATAGCTTTGTTCAACTCGCTATCCCGAGATTTGATGGTCACTATGATCATTGGGCAATGTTGATGGAAAATTTCCTTAGATCAAAGGAGTTCTTTGATATGGTGGAGACGGGTTATGAAGAGCCAAGTGAAGGCAAGGTACTCTCAACTGTTCAACCGCTACGGTTGGCAGCATCGAAGTTGAAGGACCTGAAGGTCAAGAACTACTTATTCCAGTACATTGGTCGGAGTATTTTGGAAATGATGCTTCAGAAGAAGATGTCCAAAGAGATTTGAGACTCAATGAAGAGGAAGTACCAAGGCTCAACGAGAGTAAAACGTGCTCAACTTCAAGCAATTAGAAAAGACTTTGAAATTCTCCAAATGCAAAAGAGAGAAACAATGAATGATTACATCGACAAGGTTATGAGTCTTGCAAATAAAGTGAGGATGCATGGTGATTTAATTATTGATGTTGCAGTTGTAGAAAAGATTTTGTGATCTCTAATTTCAAAGTTTCATTATATTGTATGTTATATTAAAAAAGCAAACAATGTCGAGGAGATGCAAATTGATGAACTCTAAAGCTTCCTGCTAGTGCATGAGCAGAAACTTAATCGCACGAGTGCAATAGAGGAGATGACAACCTTAAAGATATTCATACCAGGGGAAGCTTCAAGCTCCAGAGGTAGAAAGCGAGGATGAAGCATAGGTCGTGGAAGAGGTGATCGAGAAAGAAGTAGAGATGTTGGTAGGTCATCAGATCTAGTTAGAGGCAATGATGTCATCTCCTTTATTACACTCGTGCGATTAAGCTTCTGCTCATGCACTGACAAGGAGCTTTGAAGTTCATCAATTTGCATCTCCTCGACATTGTTTGCTTCTTCAATAGAATATAGAATATAATTGAACTTTAGAGTTAGAGATCTTAAATCTTTTCTACAATTGCGACATCAGTGATTGAACCACCATGCATTCTCATTTTATTTGCAAAACTTATAACCTTGCCAATATGATCATTGACTGCTTCTTCTTTTTGCATTTGAAGAATTTCAAAGTCTCTTCTAATTGCTTGAAGTTGAGCACGCTTTACTCTCGTTGAGCCTTGGTACTTCCTCTTCATTGAGTCCGAAATCTCCTTGGGCGTCTTCTTCTGAAGCATCGTTTCCAAGATAGTTCGATCAATGGACTGGAATGAGTAGTTCTTGACCTCCATGTCCTTAAGCTTCGATGTTGCCAACTGTTGTTGTTGAACAACTGAGAGTACCTCACCTTCACTTGGCTCTTCATAACTCGTTTCCATCATATCAAAGAACTTCTTTGATCTGAGAAAAGTTTTCATCAACCATCGCCCAATGATCATAGTGATCATTTAATTTTGGGACAACGGGTTGAAAAAAGTTATCAACTTGTTTCTCTATTGCCATTCTTGCTGCTCCAAGATCACTTTGATACCAGTTCTTGTTGACAGTAGAGAAATTTGGTAGAGCTTTTGGAGGAGAGAACTTTTATATTACTAGAAAAGGATGCTAAATTGATTTTCTACCATTTTTAGTAATGCCAACATATGTATATATAAGTAATTTGGGACATTCTCGAATACTATTCATGATCCAAAAAACCATGCATCTAATTAAATATGATTCATGTATAAAGCAAAACCATGCACCTAATTAAATATGAACTAATGAACCTCCATCTACATGTATATACTCATCCATGTACTTATACATGTATCTACAAGTAACCTTTAACAGTTGGAAGGACTCGTGTTGGTCTATGAGAATAATATTCCCTCTTAAAAGCGAAAAATGAGTAACGTGACGATGTCACAGAGGATGTGGAAAATATCGAGGACATTAGGTGTCAAATCTAGGCTCCGAACCCTAGGCATAGGTTGCCACACTTTGTCTAAAAAAATACCATTCATCTTTCAAAAGTTTGAACAATACTTTTAAACTTTCAAAAAGATAAAAAAATTCCCTAACTCTTAGTTTTAGATGAAAATGGTTGCTTTATTTAAAAAATACTCTAAAACTTTCAATAGTATTTTAAAAATGTCGAGTATTGTTTAAAATACCAACTTAAAAGTTTTATTAATATCCTTCAACTTTTTTTTGAAAATTTAAAAAATATCCTTACTATTAGTACTATATTTAAAACATACACAAAAATATTTAAAAGACGCCTTCAGTAGACTTAGCACCTTAGGTTTGTGACTGATGGTCGAGGAGAAAGACTCGAGGAGTCAGAATAGAGCAGCCTGAAGCCAGAAGTCCACATTAAACCACCTAGCCACCTCAGGAATCTAATAGATCTCTTAAGCTCTCAAATGTGACTAAGGTGAAGTAAAAATTATGGATTACGAGCTTAGGTGATCGATAGGAATATTTCACTAGTAAAGCATGCATGAGAGAACTCAGTTAAGATTAGAGTATTATAGCTAGTGTGGTTTAATTGTTGATCCATGTCAATATGTTTCTAGTAGACCTTGAACCCCAGGATCGTGAGCGATCAGAGGTTTAGACTTGTGTGCACTTAAATTTAGTTTAGCCTGAGGAGCTAACCCCAAAAGTCATGAAAACGAGAGACGAGAGTTAATCTGCATAGATGCCAAAAAAATGTAGTAGACCTTCACAATATCCAAGAATTGCAAAGGTAGCCTCCTAGGTCGATAGCAACTAGTATAGTATTTGAGGAGCTTTCACTTCCCTATCCACTTTGATACCTTATTGTCGAGCTAGGCGTAAAAGTGATTAGGGTCGTGTTACTTAGTGGTTCAATCGACTACTCTACACGGTAGATCCATCCTGTGGTTAGACGTTAATCACACAGGTAGTTGGTGGTTACCCTACTTGGACAGTTTGTTATATGAGAGGGTGTTGATCATACGGTTAACCAGTGGAGTTGGCATGTATCGAGGGGCAACGCCCCCCAACTTTCAAATTTTCATGGCTTGTGGGATAGGTTTGCCAGCTAACCCCCATGGATGATGAGCATCACAACCTTACTATGAAGAGAATAAGTTGTGATCATTACATTGCGACAAGCAAAACAACGACCCTCAAGTGGCACCCATCCAACAACGTGAGGGATCAAGATAGACGAGTGTCATGATACGACCAAAGAAAACGGTGCATCATCTAATGTACCATATAATGTGTGCATTGAAGGAAAGACGAGACATAAGCAAGATAGGGGCCACGAGTAGAAAAGAATGTCAAAGATAGGCTTATTGAGGGGTCAGGTAGGGCCTCGAACCTTAACCTCCAAATTTGGGATTCTCAGAAAGAGTTTGAACATGCGACTTTGGAATTAAGTCCATCCATATGAGAGATGAAAGCTCACCAATTCGGTGCCAAATGGACACCAGATGGACACTCCAAGACACCGTATACCCTAAAATCAGTCTACACTAGCCAGATTGGAAATGCCTCAAAATGTACTATAGGGGGATGTATGATGTCACCTCTCCATCACCTTGCGCCTTGTGGCCTAAGCGAGCTACTCTGTGGCACATATGTGTATCATAGTAAGAGCAAGCATTGCGAGGTGAGTGTCTTAGGCGACTTCATTTGAAATATATTTTTCAAGAAAAATATCGAGTGACATGGGTATGTTGATTTTCACCATCTCGCTGAGAGAAAGTTGGTTGTGATCCCCACACGTCAAGACAGACAAGGGGAGACCCTCAAGTGGCACCCATTAAACCATGTTTCTGCTAAAATTGAGAATATCATGATGCGACCATGGAGGACGTGCATCATCCAACACACCAAGAGTGTGCATTGAAGCCAAGTCGGGTCACACAAAGTTTGAGAGAATGAGACGACACGAGTGTCTAAGACGAGCTCGAAGAGGGTCGGGTAGGCCCCGAGCCATAACCTCAAAAGTTAGGGTTTCGATGTGACTCTCGACATACGGCTCAAGAATTAAGTTCGTCTATATGAAAGATGAAACTCACCAAATTTGGTGTAAATCAGATACCCGAAGAACTATGCATCAAGGGGTATGTCCGCTCGCCAAAAAGACGTCTACTCGAGAATGATTGGAAATTCCTCAAAATGTACTATAGGAGGAGGAATGGTATTGACTCTCCACCCCTCTAAGCCCTCTTGCCCAAGCGAGCTACCTTGTGGCACATGCGTGTGTCACAGTGTGGGCAAGCATCAAGGGACGAGCGGTCTTGGGCGTCTTTCTTTGAAATGAGTCTTTCAAGGATAGTACCAGACGATACGAGTGCTGATATTGCACCCAAGCCCATGTGTCGGAGGTTGAATAATGCACCCACATCTGGAAGATATGCTATAAATGGTTTAGCATAGACACGGGAGAGTCCGATGCTCGAGTGAACTACGATGGATGGATGTTCAGGATGTCCTGATGAAATGATTGACACATGAGTCCGTTCCCAACGGATGTGTCCGAGAAAGCCAAAATGGCCAATATGTCTCGAGACATGGGATGAAATCATGATGCATGAGTCGTGTTGTTGGGAACGATGATGACAATGAGATGCGATGTTCTTGTGTCGCAATGATTGAACATGCACGCACGAACAATGTGTGTGACCGAATAAGCTTGGATTCTGCACAAGCGATGTTCGGTTGACGAAAGAAAACCTCACCGACAGTCCTACGAAGCCATAAAGTTGGGCGAAAAATAATTATGGAGCTTAAGTTTTTCTTAAGGCTTACCGTGAGCATGTCAAGATCACAATACCGCACGGTTGAAAATGTACGATCGTAACACTGGTATTGCGCCCTAGGCCACTTTTCAATGGTTGTTATTTTGACCTTAAACCGATTTAAATTTTACATAATTTTTATCTTTTATTTTACTTTTATTTATTTTCGCTTTCGTTTTTTTAGTCTCGAACTGGGTTTCAAAGTCTCAAAATTTGGGTTGTGACAAACATACTTCCTAAGAAAATTCATAGAAGGTCAACCAACATAAAATTATTCCAACCTAAATATGCTTAACTTTAAAGTTTTTATAATTAAGCCACCGAAATTAAGAAGCAACTTGTTAGTATAGAAAGTAATTACCAATTCTTTTTAAGTATTTATCAATTAACCATTACATATTTAGGATCACCCTCATTCAGACGTGGCTTTAGTTCATTCCTATACCCTTCATTTACTCGGGAGTCACATGTCCACCTACTTCTACCTTAGTTCATCCTTAAATTACATCCTACTAGGATAAGTTTTGCTTTGATATCATTTGTAACATCACATGCCCAAAACTCGAACTAAAATTTTGAATTTGAATTCGATACCAAATAACCTCAACTTTCCCCTGCATTTGCCATTGCCATGACATGACATGTTATCAACTTGTCTTGTATTAAATTATTTCTAAGGGTGAAAACTATCCACAAAATCAATACCGGTCAAGGTCCTAAAAGATCTCCCAATATAGAATTGCTCAAAGTCAAGCATGCTTAACCTTAGAGCTCCAATGATTGAGCCACAAAAAATGAATCTACACCTTATTGATATAGGTAATAACTATCAGATCTTTTTAAGCATTTCTTAATTAACAATCATATCTTCAAGATCACTCTCATTCGGTTGTGGTCTCAGTTTATCCATATACCTATCCTTTACTCAAACATCACATAGAAAAAATTTGAGGGAAGAGATTTCAGAGCTCACCGTGCGAACTCATCGGAGTTAGGTAAGTCTTTTAGGGATTTTGGGATTCAATCTATCTCCAAGTAAATTTTCGTTAGTTAGCCATCGATTTTAGTTGATGCTCGTTTAATTATTTGGTTCGTCTTGTTCTTCTCAATAGAGTCATGGAAAAAATTAGTACAAATTGAAGTTGAAAGATAACTAATTCAACCTTAAAAGATAAAAATTTAAAAAATTAATGAAGTGGAATTGACAACACTAGAGGGTTGCCGACAATGGGTAGGTGAACTACGCAACCCTCAAACGACCATGTCTCTTGGAATTTTGGCATGCAAAATATGATTTTGATTGATTAGATAGGTTAGTTACAAGTTAATCGGGTGAAGTGACTAGTAGAGATTAACTTAAAAATCGAGCTTCATATCTACGTTTATTGTACTATAACGACTCTTATTTTTACTACAATATCGTCGCTACTACATGCATGAAATGACTATAAAGTACGGAAACATTCATTTGAAATAATTTAAGAACGATATCATAGACTTAAAACATTTATTAGTAAAATCTTTAAAAATATATATATATATATATATATAATAAACAATAATACATTTGAAAAAAAAAAAAACAATGCACAAATCTAACGAAGAGGCTACAAAATAGATAAAATGTAACTACCCTAACACTGGTTCCATGACCTTCATCACGATGTCTTCATTTGTAGAGGGGTGTCTTACCTTTACTTAAAAAAAAAAAAATAAGAATAGCATGTAGCTTGATGATGTCTTCATTTGTAGAGGGGTGTCTTACCTTTACTTCAAAAAAAAAATAAGAATAGCATGTAGCTTGATTATTTCTATTTTAAGAAATAATCAGTAAGTGACCCTACCAGTAGAAAAATATAAATATATACAATATGGTGGGACCTATCATTTAAAGATCATCATGATATGATCTTGGCGGCTTTCCGTCTGGACAAGGTTGGATGTATAAAATTTCTCTACACACCGCCCACGCATGCAAACATGGACCCACTAGGAAGGCTTGCATACCCCTCGGCCTGGCTCGTCGCGTTAGGCTAGCACTCACTAACGGGCTACAGACACCACGAAGGAAATGACTCGCATAACATAAAGTTATGATGCAAATGACACAAAAATACACGATGTTCCATTAACTTGAAGTTATGATGCAAATCAAGTCACCATTTGTCAATATCAGAATTATGCATAGCATAACTTACTTGACATGATCTATGGAGGTTTATGCATCATAGATTATCATCATCCCAACCCATTTTTACAACATGGCATAACATAACATAGAACAAAATAGCATGACATAGCATATCAATCACAATTATGACATGTGCAGGAGCCAAGTCACGTATCATCATACATAATACAATTCGTCCAACCAAGCCAATAGTAGAACCACTTAATTGATTAGCTTGAGCTGGAGTAACAAAGGCTAAAAGTAATTGGATATGGATATCAAATTCGTGGTTTAAGCTACTGTTTCGTAGCAAAATATTCGTGTTTTAATCTCTTAAATTCTCCTCGTTTCTAGACAGTAACGAACGCATCTCGATTAATTCAAATCAATTTTAACCCTCGAACATATCCTACTATTACAAAACCTTTATATATCTAACACACATAGTTTCTTAAACAAAATCCTCTCCATTGATCTTCCAACACTCATAACAAAGTAAAATTGTAAACCCCATGAGAAACCCTAGTGCTTTAGTTTGACCAATTTGGCTATAGCCAATGCTCTATTTCTCAATTATTTTATTCTCTAACAAATGCCTTTATTGCACATGCTTTCATGCTAAGGAGATAATTATTGCTTCTAGAATTGACTATATAATTATAGCATCAAAATTTCAAATTTCAAACTTGGTGTAAAACCCTTTTTAGTACCTAATATTATTACTCTAATAAAAGCCTCCAATTGACTCCTATATTTTATTCATATATTCGGTTAATAAATATATACGTTTCAAATCGATCATTTTCGAACGTGACTTTTAATAATATGAAATTAATTTAATATTTGAATTTTAAAAGCTAAACAATATTTTCTTACCATCAAAAGTGATTTTGAATGATTATGACATATTTGCTAAAAAGGGTAAGTGAAAGTTTAGAAGTAATTAAGAATTTTAATCGTTAATACAAAGTTTGATGCCTAAGACCTAAAGTTTATAAGTAATTAACAAATTAAAATAAAATAAAATATTTCTATTTTAGAAATAAAATGAAAGTAAATATCTGTATATTAACCTATTAGGGTGTTCATATGATTCGAAAACTTGACCAACTAGGACTATCCAACCACAACTATAAAAGTTGAGTTGTGTTAGATTTTTTCCGGTTTGGGTTAGGTTGAAGTTTTAGAAAATAAAAAATTCGAGTTAGTTTGACATATTGACTCTTTTTGGTTGGGTAAACCTAATCAACACGAAAATAAGGTTACAACCTAACCTAACCCTAATTGTAAGATTATTATGACGTTAGTGATGAGTTTTGCCTTGTGAATGTTTGATATTTTGAGTTATAAGATTTTAGTTAATATATATGGTAGATAAGTAAGATTTTTTTAAAAATAATAATAAAAAATAACCCGACAACCTAACCCAACCTAAAAATATAGTTGTTTGTGTCACCAATTTAACCAACCCAAAAATTCTGATCAGTTCAAAAGATTTTTCAAACCCAACCCAACCTGTATGCACTCAATTGTTGAGGTTTATTGGGAGTGAGTCACACATTTGTTAATTTAGTGGAAGATCATGGGTTTATAAGTAAGGAATACTATCTCCATTGGTACGAGGCATTTTGGGGAAGCCCAAAGCAAAGCCATGAGAGCTTATACTCAAAGTGGACAATATCATACCATTTTAGAGAGTCGTGATTCCTAACATGGTATCAGAGCTATGCCCTAAACTTAGCAATATCAATAGAATCCTCAAAGAATTGTGAGTCTCAAATGTGTAGTCAAAAGTGACTAAAGTGTCGAATAAATGGTGTACTTTGTTCAAGAGCTCTAGACAAAAGAGTCGAGCCTCGATTAAGGGAAAGCTATTCGAGAACTCTATAAGCCTCAGAGGAGAGTCACAATTGTGGAGAGTCGTGAATCCTAACACTCAAGGGTTATGAATTAAATTTTAAACTATCAATTTATATAAAAAAACACAAATTTTAACTCGAACATCTTACGTTTATGTTGGCAAAATCAACACGATGTTTATTTAAATTATTTTATTGTTATTATTATTTTTTCATGGGTTTATGGTGAGGTCACTCTCGTGCCCATTCAAACCCATCATGCATCAATCCACAAACAAAATTCATCCTTTTTCCTTTTCAAAAACTTTTCTTTTTTCCCCAAAAGAAATAAAAACATCATTACTCCATTGACTACTAATTTCTTAGCCAACATTAATTTCAAATCTCTCCTAATTTACCCACTACCAAAATAAAGACATCTTGAATGGACCCTTACTTTTAATAATATAAAATAACACACATGCCATTTTCCTCGAAAAAAATTAAATATGAAAATTTATATTCCGTTCGAGTTCTCCTGACAACTACTTATTTTTGTATTACGTTAAAGACGTGTGAAAAGATTAATCATACGTAACTAACATATATAAAGTTAAAACTGGACTATCATAATTATATCCCGTAACAAAGTTGGCTGTGTATATAAATTTAATTATAAATAAGAAAGGAGAGACGATTCAAAGTAACATACAGTACATATGATAGGTACTAGTCAAAAGGAAAAATGTTAGCTTTTGTTTGTACTTATAAATATAGGATTATTGGGTCCTTCTCAAACATAACGTTTATGTTTATGAATAGCTTTTCGATAATTTGAATTTTTGTAATTTGATATTATCATTCATGTATGTGTGATGTTTAGAAGTACAAATGGCTTCAATCTTTATAAATTTTAAGATTTTTTATTTCTTGGAGATTGAAAAGGTAAGCCTAGATATTGTTTCACGAATTGTGTGGCATACCTTTTGAGATTTTTGATAAACTCTCCGACTTTTAACTGACGTCACTTATGGGTCGGAGAGTAGAATGAAACATTCGGGTGTGGCCTAATAGACGCGTTTTAAAATCGTGAGGTTGATGACGATAAGTAACGGGTCAAAGCAGAAATATCGTAGTGGGTTTGGGCTGTTACAAATAGTATCAGAGCCTGATATAAGGCAGTGTGATTGTGAGATCCCACATCGATTGGGGAGGAGAACGAAACACCCTTTATAAGGGTGTTAAAACCTTTTCTTAGGAGACGCGTTTTAAAAATCTTGAGGGGAATATTGAAAGGGAAAGCCCAAAAAGGGGAATACTGAAAGAGAGCCCAAAAAGAACAATATCGGTTAGTGGTAGGCTTGGGCCGTTACAAATAGTATCAAAGCCAGATATCGGGCGATGTGCCAATGAGGAGGCTGTTTCCCGAAGGGGGAGCAGACATAAGGCGACGTGCCAGCAAGGACAATGGGCTCTAAAGGTGAGTGGATTTGATGGGGGTTCCACATCGATTGGAGAAAGGAATGAGTGTTAGCGAGGACGATGGGTCTTGAAGGGGGTGAATTGTGAGATCCTACATCGGCTGGGGATGAGAACGAAACACCCATTATAAGGGTATGGAAACCTCTCCCTAGCAGACGCGTTTTAAGAACGTTGAGGGGAACCTTGAAAGGAAAAACACAAAGAGGACAACATTTTAAAAACGTTGAGGGGAACCTTGAAAGGGAAAGCCCAAAGAGGACAATATTGGCTAGCAGTGTGCCTGGGCCATTACAGTGCCAGTGAGGACATTAGGCCCCATGAGGGTAGATTGTGAGATCCCACATCGGTTGAAGAAGGGAATGAAGCGTTTTCATGTTTTAAAACCGTGAAACTGATGAGATACGTAATGAACCAAAGCGGACAAGCGGTGTGCGTAGACCGTTACAGTGTTAGTGAGGACGCTAGGCCTCATGAGGGTGGATTGTGAGATCCCACATCGGTTAAAGAGAGAAATGAAGCGTTTTACTTTTTAAAACTGTGAAACTGACGACGATATGTAACTAGTCAAAACGAATAATATCTGCTAGTGATGGGCTTAAACTTGTTACATTTAACGATCTATTCTAATTTTTTTTTTCATTATTGATTCATTACAACTAATGGTTGGTTAGATATTATAATTGGGTACATTTTACACGACCTCATTTCCTTTAAAGTTCAAAGAGTCATTATAGAAGCTAATGACCAACTAAAATAATGATCAAAAGAAAGATGGATCATAACAAAATGAATGTATGAATATATATATATATATATTATATGAATTTGACATTGAAAAAGCAACATGGTCCATTTCTATTTTGGAATATAATATTAAAAATGATGGAAAAGTTTGAAGTTGAAGAAATAATGATGGTGAAATGGAGCAATAGAGGATGGGGTACGTGGACAAGTGAAATTGGTCTCTTTTAAAGCCTCAAAGCACCAAAAGTCCATGCCATGATAGGACTTGTCACTCACTCACTCAACCATAGTGCTATTGGAGACCACACAAACTCAATATCACCAAACCCTAATACACACGTATAATTGGACCAAATCCAAACCTTTTAAGTGCTCTAAATTCAATGCCTTCCTCTTTAGCTCATGCTTCTAAATGTCTCTTTTCTATTGGATATACACAAATTTTATACTCTTTTCTCACTCTTTAAACATGTAACGTGACTTGTTTTAGTTACAATATTTTTGTGTTTATTCCACGTTTGACTTTTCGTTCAAACCATACTTTAAGTATTTGCAAATTCATGAACTTGATATAAGTATTGTGTGAGATTCCATATTAGATAGAGAGGGGAATGAAGTATTCCTTATAAGGATTTGAAAACATTTTCCTAGTAGACATGTTTAAAACCGTGAGGCTGACGGCGATACGTAATGGTCCAAAACAGAAAATATTTGCTAGTGGTGGGTTTGGGTTGTTACAATTGGTATTAGAGTCAGGCTTCGAGCATTGTACTAGCGAGGATGTTGATACGTTATAGATGGTATCAGAGCTAGACACCGAGCGGTGTGTCAGCAAATATGCTGACATATATTAATGGTATCAGAGTCAGGCATCGAGCAGTATGCCGGCGAGGACACTCGCACATTACAAATTGTATCAGAGCCAGATACCGAACGATGTGGTAGTGAGATCCTGGACTCCCAAGGGGGTGGATTATGAGATCTCACATTGGTTGGAGAGGGGAATGAAGCATTCCTTCGAAAGGTGTGAAAATTTTTCCTTAGTAGATGCATTTTAAAACTGTGAGGCTGACGACGATACGTAATGGGCCAAAAATGGATAATATCTGTCAGTGGTGGACTTGAGCTTGTTAGATTGTGACACTTAGTAAAAGATGGTACATGAATAAACTCTAACCACACATGAATGAGAGCAATCCTAAAGATAGGATGATTATAAAAAAAACTAAAATAACTGAAATTGGGACTTCATAGTTAAACCTAGTTTGTTTGGAGTAATCTCATGAGGTGGGATGACCTCTTTAAAATTTTCTTAAGAAGCATGTGAGTGAGAACAAAATATGCTCAAATGACCTATATTGGTCTATGAGGATAGTCTTCACTCTTACAAGCGAGAAGTAAGTAACGTGACCTTATCACAGAGGAATATCAGAGTTATCAGGTACCAAATTCGAATTCTAAATCCTAGACATGAAACGTTACAAAAATTACTGATCGAAGATAAGATTACTAAAAAATGGTACCCATGTTGAGTAAGAAACTTTGATAGGATTTCACCAACTGAGAAGTAACGTGACCTTATCACAAGAGAATATCAGAGTTATCAGGTACCGAATTCAAATTCTAAATCCTAGACATGAAATGTTCCAAAATTACTGATCGGAGATAAGATTACTTGAGAATGGTACCCTAAGAAACTTGGGTGGGATTTCACCTTAAATTTGTGACAAATGAGGGGTTTTTTTTTATTGAAGGGAAAAAAGTGACGGTGAAAGAGGAAATTGACCCAAAATGGTTGGCATCATGGAAAGGCATCAAATTAGAATATGTTGATTTTATGCCTTGTATCATTGTACTAAGCTAGCTGGCTATGAGAAATTTTGCCCACAAAAAGAAAAGCATATCTTTACCTTACAAAAGTCTATTTTATTTGATTGTACTACTCGTTAACTAGATTCATTCGTGATTTAACCTGATATTAGAACCTATACCATGTAAGTTGTTAAAGCACAAATTTATATTAGCACATACTAGTATAGTATGTTAGGAGTCACAATCTCCACAATGACATGATATTGTCCCCTTTGAGTATAAGCTTTCATGACTTTCTTTGAGCTTCTCAAAAGGCCTCGTACCAATGGAGATAGTATTCCTTGATTATAAACCCATGATCACTCCCTAAATTAGCCGATGTGGGACTTTCATCCAAGATAGTGGATATGTCATATTATCATTTATTCCATAGTGAAAATAATATGTATTTTACTTTTCTAAGCGCAAGATTCATATCAAGAATTAGAATTTTGGCACCTAATGTTTCCGACATTCTCTTATATCTCCGGCAATATGATCACATTACCTACTTATAGTTTCTATGAGTGAAAGCTATTATCTCCGAAAATCAACCCAGGTCATTATAGCATACTTTGTCCTCGCTCACATGTTTCATTGAAAAATTTGTAGCAGGTCACCGACATAAAATTTCTCCAAGCTAGTCCTGCCTAACTTGGAGTTGTTATTATTGAAAAAAAAAAAAAAAAAAAAAAAAACCTTTTAATCCTTACATTTTTTTTAACCATGGTACCATTTCATCATCGAGGCATCACATGAATAATCAACTTTACCGTCAATTAGCATAAAAATTAAATTAATCTAAAATTCGATGCTATTGAATTTAAAATCTACGAAAATAATAATTTTAAACAAAAATAAAGAGGACGGTTGTTCAAAAGGTTAGATGGTTTAAAAAAAAAAATGATTAACCCGATTTAATTTGTACAATTTAAATTGGATTACCAACTTATTTGGACGGGATTAAATTCAAATAAATGAAATTGTGATGGAATGAGCGGGTTAAACTAAACTAATGTGAATTTATTATTAATTATTATTATTATTATTATTATTATTATTATTATTTGCTTACTATACCATCCTACACCTATATTGATTCTATTTTTATTTAATTTCATAATATTTTTATTATTTATTCTCTCACAACTCTAAAAAAAAATAACATAAGTTATAAATTTTAATTAAATATTTATATATAAATTAAATATATATTTTACGCACTAACATTTTTACTTTTATTAAAAATAAAAATTTTAATTTATGGTTGAGTGAGTTGAGTTCATTATTTAATAAAGATTTTTGGGTTGAAAAATTTATAATCCGAACAATTGAGTTGGTCTAAAAAATGTCTGATTACAACCCACCCAACTCAACCCAACTCACAGATGTAGACTAATAATTCGGTACATAAATTTTAATCACTCTAAATGAAACTAAAAATTTGGTTAAACTAAGTCTAGTTTAACAACGAACATGTACTCGATATTTAAATTTTCATACTTTATCGTACTAAAAATTTAATTTAAAAAAAAAAAAAAAGGAAAGGAAAAGCCATCAAAATTAAGAACACTCAAAAGGGAAGTCACGTGAGGTTCTAAATCCAACCATATGAAGATATTTTCACGTTGGCTACAAGATGAAGCATGTGAAAAGTCCCACTTAACAAGGAAAATGCTTGAAACCATCGATAAAGCCCCTTCATCCAATAGAACTAAAACAACATTCATCCAATATATATAAAACAACACATTTATATATGTATGTATATATATATATATATAATTGTAATAACCTAAAAATTATAAAGAAAAAAAAAAAAACGGAAATTGTCCCATGTTGTTTCAGTTGAGAAGTAGGAAGTTAGTCTCACTTCATTTTATCATCCCCTTGAACGATTCGAAATCAGTTGGGGAATACACTTTTCGACAGCTCAAAGTCGACATTTCGACTAATCTAGCTTGGATCTAATACATTTTTTTTTTTCTAGTTTCAACCCTTGGGAAGCTTATAAAGCTAGTATGATTACTTTTAGCTAGTTTAAAATTTTGATGCAAGTTTAAATTATTTTACCAAGGTTAGCTAGTTTAAATTATTAGGAATAAGTTTAAATTATTTTATGCAAAATTAAGCGAGTTAATTCAATTCTAATTTATGATTGTTGGACTCCTTAGGCAGAATTAAATTTCAAAGAGCGGCATCAAGCTAGCATCAAGGAGTCACAGTAGTTTCGACTTATGTCAACCAAGTAAGTGATTTTATTATTGGCTTGGTTGGAAGACTTGTCTTATGTATGACGACACACACTCAGTGGCCCTGTCATTTATGCTTTACGTTATATGATGATGTAAGATATATATGATGATGCGATGATGTTATATGATGACATGAAGATGATGATGTAAGATGTATGATGATGAGATGACATAATATGATGATATTCCATATTAAGATGTTGTACATGTATTAAATGTCATGATTCATTATGACGACGAGTTTTATAAGATACAACCTTAATTGATGTTAATGATGATGAATGTATGAATGTCAATGCATACATCTTACCTAGGGTATTATGTGAATGATGTATAGAGTTGTAAGGATTAGAAAAATATATATATTTACGTAGGTACAGAAGGAGAGCCAAAGAACACCTTGATACACACGAGTGATTACTACCAAACGCTGTCGTAGATTTAGATTCGAATCTCACTAGACAAATAAAAAACGTCCTAATCCAATCCAATCCAACTTGACTCATCAACACCTCACTTAACAAGATAAGATAAGAATGAAATTCATCACCACAGAATAAAGAATAAGAATTAGATTTCCAATAGTTCCCATATATATATATATATTTTTTATTTTGACTCGATTTATGTTCTTCGTCCGTAAAATGTCTTAAATTCTAACAATGATGCTAAATACGACGTTTAATTACACATGAATAATAATAATAATAATAAGAAGAAGAAATAATATTAGAAAATGAAGTATTTAACTTTATATAAAAGAAAAAAGGTGAGGAACAACTTTATTGAACATGGTTTCTCAACAAAATACATGTGTTATGCGCAAATATCATTGGGGAAAGAGATGAAAGCAACTTTTTAGGAATATATTAAACTTTCCCACCATAAAAATAACTTTATATAACTTCATTCATATCTTTTGGAGTCCTCATTAATTGCATTTTGCCTCAATTTCACCCAACCTTTTTAATCTCTTTCCTTCACAATAATATCAACAAAATATCCTCTACTTAATTAATGCCCTCCTCTTTCTCTCTCCCGACCAAAAAAAAAAAAAAAAAAAAAAAAAAAAAAAAAAAAAAAAAAAAAANTATCGTCAAATCGAATAAGAATTGTTTTGTTACGTGTGTGTGTGTTATGGTTAGGAATTGGGTTTGGATCAGGATTTGAAATTTGGGTCCTGTACTTGATAGCCGTGACATTTCCTTACAACATGGTCGCGTTAGTTACTTCTCGCTTGTAAGAGTTAAGACTATTCTCACAAACCAACCCGGGTTTTTTCAAGATGTTTTGTTATCAATCATATGTTTGGTAAGAAAAATTCTAATAGGTCACTCGACGTAGAATTATTTCTATGAATGAGCCACTGAAATTTCAATTTTTTAAGTCTTTTTTAGTTATTCTATGGCAGAGACCGCTCTTATTTCGATATGGTCTCGATTCATTTATGTACCCTTTTTTATTCGGGTTTCACATGCTTTTTGTTCCTATTTGATAAGCAACGGAAAATTAATAGAGAATAGAACTTGCGATACTTATCTATGTTTGTTGTCCAATTTTGTAAAATTTAAATAGTTCGAGTGAATTGATACAAAAAAAAAAAAAGCTTAACTTTTTCCGGAAAAAAAAAAAAAAAACTCAAACTATGTGACTAATAATTTTACATAAACATATTTTGCGTGTGCATTTTCAACCATTCTTCAACTGGTAGTGGTCCTTTAAATTTTTAAAACGTCTCTGTTGGGAAGAGGTTTCAAATGCTTTGTTACCCTTTCTAATCGAGATGAGGTTTTACAATTCACTCCCATCCGAAGCCCAACACTTGTTTCTCTCTCCAATCGATATGGATCTCACAACAGCCACATTTTAATGATCACATTCGATATTTTTTCCATTCTCATCATTATCACATTTTTTTTAACATATTTAAATAAGGTGTCTATTTATAATCATTTACAAAATCAAATAATTTACAACGATATAGAAAAAAAAAATTTAATACAAGATATTTGCCTGTAATAAAATGGCAAATATGAAAGCCCTGAAGCTAAATAAATTTAATTTATTGGAGTTCTTAAATATCAAAATTTTCTTTATGGCATAATTAGCCGAATCCAGCTTCAAAATTTCGAAGATTATTTAACACATTCTGTTTATATTCATCGCTATGAATACTATGTTAAGAATGATGCTCTAATATTATATTAAGAATGATGCTCTGATACCATGTTATGGATGAGAAACTGAAGTGAGATTGAAAGTCTAGAAGTGGGATTAAAAGATGATATATGTATTGGAAGGTGATCCCGTCCTCTATTTTTATCTCTGTCACTTTTCTTCTTCTCCTGCTCTCTCACTTATTACATTCACCATTTTAATCAGCCAATATATTCACGTGTTCCCATCAAATTAAATGGAACAAATCATTTATGCATGAACCAATAAGTGATCTTTGTCATTTTTTTCCATTCTCGTCCTCTCTCACCATTATCGTTCTACCTTCGAACCACTTACCTTTTTAACTATCTTTTATCCGTTACTAAAACCAATACGGTCATACTACGACAGTCTCATAGTTTGGCTCCCCTATTCTCTCTCTCTCTTCTACCTCTAGTTCCAAGGCAAACCAACAGGTCTTTAAAGAGCCCTCTCTCCTCCATCTAGCAAGAGGCAAACATTGTCTCTCTGTGGCAACAAAAGGCAAAGTTTGAAAGAATCACCTCAAAAAATGACATCAACCAACAAAGTATGAACATTTAAAAAGAGTTAGTGGTCCGAAGCTGCAAAAAAGAAAAGGTTTTGATCTTTGCCATATGGAGCTGCCACGCCACGCCATTCCACTCCCTTTGCCCCTTTCACTTTGACGTGTCATCCACTTTGATACCCTCTTCCCTTCCATTAAATACCCTTTGTTCTTCCCTCTTTTCCCTCTTCCTCTCCATAAACTCCCTCATTTCATTATCATTTCAATCCCCAAAACAAGCCCAAAAAGACATTAGTTTATATAGTTCATCAAAAATGCCTTCTTTTGTTGGTGGAGCTCAAGCTAAAGATGTCTCTTCTCTTCACCTTCCTTCTTCCTCTTCTTGTCGTCCTCTAACTCTTAAGGTATGGATGTTTCGGGGTGAGCTACAAATTTTGTTCCATGTTTGGATGAGTTTATTGTGATGATTTTTCCGTGTTTGTAGTTTGTAGATGTGAGTTATCGAGTGAAGGTGACGAACAAGAGTGGAAATACTATTGGACGGATTTTTGGATGTGGGTCGGGCGATGGGGCGGCGCCGTCCGTTCAAGAACGGAGTATTCTTCATGGGGTTTCTGGGATGGTGTCGCCGGGAGAGACTTTGGCCATTCTTGGCCCGTCCGGAAGTGGCAAGTCAACTCTTCTTAATGCTCTTGCGGGAAGATTCCAGGTGTTAAAAGATATTTAGTCTTGAACTATAATTTACCCTAATATATATCATATTTGCATTCTATTAAAGTTTAACATAGGTATCATATTTGATCTTTTATTATATATAAATATCTGGTATGATATTTAACTTTTAATTACTTTTGCATTCTATTAAAGTTTAACATAGGTATCATATTTGATCTTTTATTATATATAAATATCTTGTATGATATTTAACTTTTAATTACTTTTGCATTCTATTAAAGTTTAACATAGGTATCATATTTGATCTTTTATTATATATAAATATCTTGTATGATATTTAACTTTTAATTACTTTTTACTCTTAAGTATCATATTTGCTCTTTTATCATAGACAAATATCTTGTGTGATTGAGGATATTTCACATTTAATCGTAAATATTATATTCGATCATTTATTATATACAAATATATTTCATTCTGGTTTTTCGTAGTCAAATATTTTAAATATAATCCCTATTTTCTTAGTAATTTATTTGATTCTATAAACAATAGAGAATTTCCCAGTTTTAAAGAGTTAAAATAGACCTTGTTAGTCAAAACCTGAGTCAAAAAGAGGTTTGACCCTCTTATATTGATAATAGGGCGACGGTCTAACCGGGTCAGTGTTGGCTAACGGTCAAAAGCTTTCCAAATCGATACTCCGTTGGACCGGGTTCGTGACACAGGACGACGTCCTCTACCCACACTTAACCGTCCGAGAAACTCTCATATTTTGCTCTCTCCTCCGACTACCTCTTTCCCTCTCAAAGCAAGACAAAGTCGCAGTGGCCGAGTCGGTGATCGTCGAACTTGGGCTAACGAAATGCCAAAACACAATCATCGGAAACGCCTTCATCCGTGGCGTCTCGGGTGGAGAACGAAAAAGAGTGAGCATAGGCCACGAGATGCTCATAAACCCAAGCCTACTAATTCTCGACGAGCCGACATCAGGGCTAGACTCAACCGCGGCGCACCGGCTGGTGACCACCATGGCTGCGCTGGCTCACAAGGGGAAGACCATAGTGACCTCAATTCACCAACCATCGAGCCGGGTGTACCAAACCTTTGACAAGGTGCTGGTGCTGTCGGAAGGGCGATGCTTGTATTATGGGAAAGGAAGTGAAGCAATGAGCTATTTTGAGTCTATTGGGTTCACACCTTCTTTTCCCATGAACCCAGCTGATTTTCTCCTCGATCTCGCCAATGGTACGTATTTTTTTAATTTATTTTCTTCATATCGTATTTAAATCTTCATTAATTTTTTTATTTATCAATAATTTAACTTTGATTAAGGAGCTAATTAACCATGGAAAATCACATTAAGCTTTTAGCTTGATTTTAAATTTTTCATTTTTTTTTACTAATTAATTCTTGGGTCTAAAAATTATTAATTTAACTCTTTTTTCTCTTTTTCTCTTTTATTTTTTATTTTATAATAAATCAGTGGATATTGTGTTCATTATCCACGAGGAACTTTTTAGGGTTTCTTTCACAACCACCTTTAAAAAAGAAAAAAGAAAATATTAATAATCTTTTTTCTTTTGTTCTTTGTCTATAATTTTAATGAAAATTTAGAGGAAAAAAGAAGTGGGTCGAGAGTATTATGGTAAATAAGTAAGTGTCGGGAGTTTTAGAATATTTCTGACACTATAATCAGTAAAATATATCTAAACTAATTGAGCTGTGCTTAAATTGATATTAAAATTTTATTTTCATTACTTAAATTGATATTAAAAATGTATTTAATGAAAATAAAATAATAAAAAGAAAGGAAACAGAAAATTAAATTCTCATCTCATAAAATATCAGAAGCCTGAAATGACCATAAGGGACCGACCTCCTCATTAAAATGCAAGCTGTCAAAAAAGAGAGTCCTCAATTATCTAGATATATATATATATAAAAGGATGGCAAGTGAGTTGGAAAAATATTAATAAATTAGATATGTTCATTAACCTGTGGAGTCGGATTTGTGGGAACCCACTTAAAATAGGATGAGAAATCTAGGATTAAGTTGGGAATAGGAGGGTGGGGAGAGATTTCTACTTGTTAAGTAAATAAGGATGGAGACGGTACCCGTAGAAATCTCCATTCCCATACTCATAAAAATAAATAAAAAATTTCGCAGGAATAGAAGTTGAAATAGGAGACAGGAACAAGGATAAGGAAAGACTTGTTCTTGTCACCATCCCTTGAACGTCTCTAAAGACAACATACTTAGATTTACCTTAAATTCATCGAATCACCTTCCTCCCTTTAACAAAAACCACTACTTTGGAAAACAAATCTCCACAGGGTTGTTTTTCCTTTTGTTTTTGCCTTTTAAAAGGTCTCTAAAGAGATAAATATTTCAAACCCCTTTGTGAAGAATAAAGCCTAAGAGAGATTTTCCCCCTTTCTTAATGTGGTTAGGAATCATATGTGAGAGAGGATACAAAGTAAAACATTAATGTGTTGGAGACATACATATATAAATATATAATATGCTTTTGAAAACCCATGATTATAAAGTGCGGGAAGGTTTCGATTTGGCAATTTTTAGTGCATAATGGATCCCGCTCTTAATTACTTTTTAAAATATAATATCAGATTCAAATTTACATCTCTTATATTTGATATCGTTTAGGGTTTAGGGTTTAGGTTTACGTTGATTTTTTTAATATTGGAAGAAGTAGATTAGGGTAGACACGTGTCGGGTAGGGCGACATGTGTAGGGCTGAGATTTTGCAGTCCCATTGGGATATAATGATAGCATTTTGGAATGGGCATGATGGGCGCCCAAAGTGCTTGGTGGAAGGCACCAACCATTAGTGGAACTCTTGCCTTTACCACCAACAATGGTCAATGTTTTTTTCAAAAGAGTTATGGCTGTTCCTTATTTTAAATGTTTTTTTTTTTCCTTTCTTTTTTGGTATATTTAATATTTAATGCTTTTGTGTTGTTCATGGGAAATAAATTATTAAGATAGTTATATAATGGGAAACATCCCGTTTTAGAACCTACATGTGCATGCATTTTAAGGGCCTTTCTTTAGTCCTTTAAATAGGAGTGTTCATAGGTTGGTCCGGAGGTTAAGACTATAGTGTACTTTGTTCTAGGGGAGAATTGTTGGGAGGGAGTCCCACATTAGCTCCACATTGGCTAATTCTTAAATGTCAAACAAAGAAGTTGTGAGCCTCGAAAGTGTAGTCAAAAGTGACTCAAGTGTCGAACAAAAAGTGTACTTTGTTCGAAAACTTCAGAGGAGTCGAGCCTCGATTAAGGGGAGGCTGTTCGAGGGCTCCATAGGCCTCAGGAGAAGCTATAGTGTACTTTGTTCGAGGGGAGGATTGTTGGGAGGGAGTCCCACATTGGCAAATTTAGAGAAATGATCATGGGTTTATAAGTAAAGAATAGATCTCTATTGATAGGAGGCCTTTTGGGAAAGTCTAAAACAAAGTCACGAGAGGTTATACTCACAGTGAACAATATCATACCATTGTAGGGAGTCGTGATTCCTAACATGATTGGAACATTTTTTTTATAGATGGTAAAATTTTCAACTTAAACAACTCTTATGAACCCAATCTAGTTTTAGCATGAACCGATTTATAGAAATTTTATTTATTTAAACTCAGCCTAGTTTGAATAAGTTCATAGTCCAATCCAAACCGGAGGTCATTAAATTTTTTTAACACTCTTATTTTTATTTTGAATTATGTCGACCACCAATTCAAACATTCCAACTAGATGCTTTACCAGATTAGTACTTTTGAATAGTGAAAATAAAGTTGTAGTTTTGGTGTGGTATGTGAATTTAGAAGTTGATTTTGTGTTATTTTCATGCATGTAGGTGTATACCAAGTTGAAAATACAAGTGAAGGAGAGAAACCCAACATGAAGCAAACCCTAATTACTTCTTACAACACTCTTTTGGCTCCAAGAGTAAAGGCAGCTTGCATGGAGACATCAACGTTGCTTGAAACGAAAACTCGTGAACGATTGACTTGCAAAACTAGTCTCCTCATGTGGTGTAACCAATTGAGTATCTTACTTCAGAGAAATCTCAAAGAACGAAAACACGAGACCTTCAATGGCTTGAGAGTTTTTCAAGTTATCACTGCGGCGATGCTCGCGGGATTGATGTGGTGGCACTCGGATTTTCGAGATATTCAAGATCGTCTCGGCCTTCTTTTCTTCATTTCAATTTTCTGGGGAGTTTTCCCTTCCTTTAACGCGGTTTTTGCATTCCCTCAAGAGCGAGCAATCTTTCTTAAGGAACGAGCTTCGGGTTTGTACACGCTATCGTCATATTTCATGGCTAGAGTCATTGGAGACCTTCCTATGGAGCTCATCCTTCCAACAATTTTCCTCACCATTGCATATTGGATGACCGAGCTAAAACCAGAGCTCGGTGCCTTTCTCTTGACGTTGTCGGTCCTCCTTGGCTACGTTCTCGTATCGCAAGGGCTTGGCCTTGCGTTAGGTGCAACAATCATGGATGCTAAACAAGCTTCCACCGTAGTAACCGTGACGATGTTGGCATTTGTCTTGACAGGAGGTTTTTATGTACACAAAGTACCAACGTGCATGACTTGGATCAAATACATTTCAGCGACATATTACAGTTATAGGCTCTTCATCAACGTGCAATATGGCACCGGAGATAAGATATGGTCGTTGCTCGGTTGCTCACGACATGGAACCGACAAAGCAAGGTGTAACTTTGTGGAAGAAGATGTGGTAGGGCAAATAAGCCCTGAATTGAGCATTGGAGCTTTGTTATTTATGTTTGTGGGGTATAGGTTATTGGCATATTTGGCTTTGAGACGCATCAAATAGATAGCCTAAATGAAGGAGAAGCTTGCATTGCATGCATGTTTGACACACTTCGAATGGATTTCCACTAACCATTTGGTTCTCCAAAGATGATTTGGGCAAATGTAAATAGCCAAGAAGAAGTTTATGAATGTTTTTTGTTGTAATATTACTAGGAATATATGCAATATGAGAAGCCACTTCTCTCTTTTATTATTGAGTAGATGATTTCTTTGAAATTTCTATGCAAAAACCGTGTTTTCCATGATTTTTCTCTTCCCTTTGTAATTTGATTTAAAGCATTAAGGATGAAATTTATAACTAATGTTAGAATTATGTGAGAAAAATTATGGGAGTGCTTGATGTGGTTGGGTTAAGCTATGAGTCTGTTACTTATTTATAGCTTTTTCATTGGTTATATATAGCAAAGTTATATATGATACATGAACGTATAGTAAACAATTGTGTATAGTAAAAGATTATATCTGATAAAGTTATAGATGATAGATAGTTATACGTAATAGATGACTATAGCTGGTAAAGCTCTATATACTAAATTAAACCATATATATACCCATTAGATTTTGGTTTGAAAATAAACTTGGTGTATTCTTTGTAATTTCCATTCTTGTACATACTTGAAGTCATGAATATAAATTTCTAACGAATATTCCTCATTACATTTTCTATCTCCTATTTTTTGTGTTCATGTAGATCGAGTGTGTGTTGTTGCGCGATCCTAACAACAAGTACCAGAGCTAAGCAAAATTCACCACGATCTGTGAAAACGAAAAGCTCAAATATTGGAATTGAGAAGTTCGATGGATTTGATTTCAATTTCTAGAAGATGTAGATTGAAGATTACCTGTATAAGAAAAATCTTCACGAACCCCTGTTCGGGGTGAAACCGGATACCATGACCACAGAGTAGTGGAATCTCAAAAATCGAAAGGCCCAAGGCTGATATTGACATTCAACATTGTCAACGAGAAGATAATGTTGGATTTGTTAAAAGCATTGTCGAATATGTATGAAAAAACAAGAGAGGAAGCAGAATCACAAATCTAGAGATGATGATGGTTCTGTAAATTCAACCGAAGGAGTGGACAGCCTAACTGAATCCTAAATTTTAGATTTGGGTGCATCGTTTCATTCGTCTCTAAGTAAGAATTGTTTCAAAACTTCACAAAATAAAATTTTGGGAAGGTGTATCTTGCCGAAAATAAAACCTTGGAGATTGAAGGGAATGAAGATGTTTGCATACAAACTCTAGTAGAAAATTAGTAGACATTAGAAGATGTCAGATATATTTTTTGTCTCAATAAAAACTTGATCTCTATTGGTTAATTGGATAACATAGGTTATGCAATAGAGTTTGGGAAGAGTTCGTGCAAGATTGTGAAGGATGTCATAGTGGTAGCACGTGACACAAAATCTGAAACCTTATACATCATTCCAGGATGTATAAATATGGTTCCTGTAGCTTAGAGTGATTCCAATTCAAGTTTATGGCATAATACACTTGGACATGTGAGCGTCAAATGACTGAAAATGTTGATTGCGAAAGAAGTTTTAGAAAACCTGAAGTCTGTTGATATGGGTCTTTATGAGAGCTGTGTTATGGGCAAACAGAAACGAGTTAATTTCATAAAGGCTGCTAGAGAACCGAAGAAAGCGTGGTTGGCAATGACGTTTGGGGATCTTCTCTAGTTTTATCACTTGGTGGATCAAAGTTTTACGTTACCTTCATTGACGATTTCAGCAATAAGATACGGATTTATTTTTTGAAACATAAGTCAGATGTGTTTGTTACTTTCAAAAAGTTAAACATTGAAGTTGAAAATAAGACCGACTTGAAATCAAATGTCTGGGGTCTGACAATGGATAAAAGTACAAGTCAAAACATAAAACATTTTGTGCAACCGAATGAATTATATTAATGAGAACAGTTCTAGGTAAAGCAAAGACAAAATGATATTACAAAAAAGATGAACAGAACATTGAATGTGTGGACAAGGAGCATGATGATTCATTTTGGACTACCAAAGACATTATGGACGACTGTTGTGAATACGCCAGCCTATTTGATCAATAGAGGACTCTCAGTGCCCTTGGAGTTTAAATTTCCAGAAGAGGAAAAGAAGTCAATTATTCTCACTTGAGAAGTTTTGGTTGCATTGCGTATGTTCACGATGATCTAGAGAAAAAAAGACAAGCTTGATGCTAAGGCTATGAAGTGTACTTCATAGGCTATGGTTTTGACATGTTCGGGTATATGTTTAGGAATGACAAGAACAAAAAAACCCTAAGACATTGTAACGTGATCTTTGATGAAAATGTCTTGTACAAAAACAAAAAGAAGATAGGTTCTGAGACTTCGAAACAAGTGGGAGTTAAGCTTGAGTTGTAGAAAAATTTACTCAATGATATTATAGCAGAAACACAACGAAACTCCTAAAACTGTTGTTGAAGAACCATATGTGAAGTAAGTGATACCTGAGCATGTATTGAGGAGATTATCTAGAACTATTAGAGCATCGGATAGATATTCACATCATCACCCATCATAGCTTATCGTAACCTAGTATAACATAGCATAGCATGACTTATCATAGTATAACGTATCATATCATAACATAACATCGCATTGCATAACATAACATCACATAACATAACATAATATTTAAGCATATGACACATGTAGGGTCCACGAAGCACGTATCATAATACGTAAGACAATTTTTTCAACCAAACTAATAGTGGAACCACTTACTTGGTTGGCTTGAGTCGAACCCACTCGATAATCCTAAAAATGATTTGAGGCGCCCCTTATCCTTCACTCTAACCTATATTTCCCCACAAGATTATATCACGACATGACATGGACATAGTTAAAAGTATCCCATAATTCAACTTTATAGCTAAAAAAAAACTTAATTTAAGCCATTTGGGTGTTAAACTGCCCTCTTCTCACGAGGTTAACCAGCTTCGGAAGGGTAAACAATGTAGGAAATGGTACCAAACAGTGTAACCCGAGCTGGTAAACTGGATAGGAGCCGATACCAAACTTGCTCACACATGAGGAGTGGCTCACATGGAGAAAAAAGAAACATGCGATTGATTCTTCTTTTTTAGCTTCGAAGGGGTATGACAGCTACAATAAAGAAAGCAAAGGTCGTGGTTGCGGACATGGTGACAAAGGAGGTTGTAAAATTATCTCACAAACTCATGATGATGCCAACCACTAAAAAGACAAGAGCATGATGAAGTGTTACTCTTGTGGAGAATACATGCATTATACAGTGGAGTGTCGCAACAAGAAAGCGGGATGATGAGGCAAACCTCACATTCACGCATGACGAAGAGCCCGTACTGGTGTTAGCCGAGAGGATGCCCAACCTATTTATGCTCAATGAAGAGAATGTTATGACGAACCTCCTCGCAAACAGAGAAGATCGAGGGAGACCAACATGTGGTATCTAGACAATGGAGCGAGCAACCACATGACCAAAGATCGAGCAAAGTTCAAGGAGCTTGATAAGAAGCTCATTGGAAATGTAAATTTTGGTAATGGATCAATTATACTTATCCAAGGCAAAGTATCTGTCTTGTTCAAGTGCAAAAATAGTGATCAACGGCTGACCAAAATATATTATATCTCTAGCTTGAAGAGTAATATTATCGGTCTTGGTCAAATGACAAAAAAAAAAAAAAATGAAGCAGAGTGGAGTTAATTAGGTCATTCCTTAAGATGTTCGATAGAAACGAAGCCTTATTGATGAAGGTAAATGGTTACAAAATTGCGTATATAAGATATTAATGAAGATTATCAATATCTTTTGAAAGCCTACATTAGCATTAGCATTAGCATTGGTGACAAGGAAGAGAAGAAGAAACCGAAGAACACAGCTAAGAACAAACTAGATGCTTCGAGCAACCTACAAGTCGGTGTGCTTCATCAGACTTATCACCTCAACCAAAGAGACTAGAGGAAGGCGAGGAAGACCTAAGAAAAATGGGACATCCAACTTTTTAGAGTCAGACCTAAAAGAAACAAAAATTCAATGGTAAAATGGGCGCAATTCTGAGCATCTTACAGTATCTGCAACTTTGTTTTCAGGCCACTTTGTGGGCGTATTCTGAGCGTAGCTAGGCAGCACAAAAGCATAGAAACACATCAGATCCTTCCAAACTTCTCTTGTTTTTACTTGGATTTTCTCTGTGGTATTACTTCACATCAATAAACCCATAATTTCTCCACAATCTTAGTTTCAGATCTAAATGGTAAATGTGAGTTATCAACTAATTCTTCCTAATTTATGTTTGAAAATCTGAGTTCTTGAGAGGCAAATCAAGTATTTTAAAATTATTAGACCTTTATCACTTGAGATCAAAAGTTCAAAAAAAAAAAAAAAATAGAACTTTTAGCTGTTCAACAGGTATAGTCTCTAGGAAACCTTGAACATAAGATCAAGTAAATATAAAGCATATTGTACAACACTATTTCCTGCAGTAGACAAGAAAGATCTATGGTCACCAAACTTCGATGCTGTTGCATTCGAGCATTTGAACCTGCAACGATCAACCGTTTCAGGATACTATAAAACAATGCTTTTCGTTTCAGTGTCCCAAAATCTAAATCGCCAAATTTATATTTGATGATTTTGATTGCTTCTTCATCTAAAGAAATATAAATAAACAAATATGAAAACTGGACTCAAAATCTTTTGGGAGAATTTGCTAATGACAATCAAGCAAATTTTAAAGTTTACACAGCCAGAGAACAACAATTAAGACTTGAAATTTCTAAGATATAAAGCAGACATTCACAAATGTATAGACCAAGAACCCGAACATATTGTCAACACTAATTATTTGTTAAAGTAAACTTGGGACACAATATAAACAGTTCCACATCCCTGAAAGTAAATAATAGACATCAATTATACAGCAAAAACTGACCATGGGGAAAAATAAAACTAGGATGACCAATGAAGATTTACTTACTTACAAGAATGAACAAAACCGAAAGTAGTTCTGCATTGATATGGGAAAATCCATCAAGCAAACAAGAATCTAAGGTTATATACGACGCCTGCTCCGGGACGAGAAACTAGGAGACCCCGTGGGAGTTATGCCTCCTCTATAAGTGGCATTAAATGAAGTGTATGCTGCCTTGACTGGTTCAGGGACAGAATCTAATGGAATCGACTCTGCAAAGCAAGCGGTGTTTATTCGTGTTCTCTCGAGCTCTTGTTGAAGCAACTCTGTGCTGTACTGCTGTGCCAGTGCCTGTAACATAGAAAGATAATTGACTATAGCCCAACGCACACAACAACTGTAGTAAAAGAAAAGGTATAGTTGATACATATGAATCAGTTATCATGTAGCAATTGCTAAACTTAAAGAACTCTAGACATTGATGTAGATGTTCTACCTTTTGGCTCAATATAAATCAGATATATGTTTTAGTCCTTAATGTTTGTATCTAGTCCCTATTGTTTGCAAAGTATAATTCTAGTCCCTTACATATTAACAAATTTTAAGTTTATATCTTTTCCATCTGTAAATTTTTAAATTGGCAAATGATAAGCCTTGAATTCCTCTAAATTTGTAAACTAAAACTACAAATTCTCTCTCTTGGGTGGTTAATGCCAATTGCAACATGCTACAATGGAAAGATTACACTTGAAACATGTTATAACATGAAGAGACTAAATTGAGAAAACACCTAAACTTGAGGGACTAAAATGCATATGTCAAGTCTAAAATGATAAAGAGTGAGTCGAGGCATTATTTTGAACTTTAACATGTACAAGAGAATATAGTGCAAGAAGATGCTTCTCACAATAAGTTCATCTGGGGCAGTTGCTCCTTGCTGTCGTTCATCTAGAGCTTCCTCGCTCCCACGAGTCGACCGACGATTATGGCCTGGATTATCAGCTGCCTCTGTCACACTTTCAGTAGCTTTCTCCAAAAGCACTCCTTGCAAAGACCCCAAAGACTCCCTTGCATCGGGTGTGAAATAAGGATTTAATATGGTCTCGAAGTACTCGAGCTGCAAAAGGAGCACAAGTCAGCTACTACCATTATCGGTTAACCATCTAAATGAAGCTGCTCCAGTGCACAATATATAATTATGATACATCCCCTAATGCAACAAAAACGACGAGATGCATGGCTTTTTTTCTTCAGCTCGTTATTATTTTACCATTTTTTTTTTCTGTTGGAATTGGTGCATGGGCAATTTATTTGTTTAATTGCGGTTACAGATCAGCGGTTCATGTTTCTAGTTTATTTCCTCTATTGAAATCTAAATGCATGAAAAACATCCTATGTTCGATCAGTATCATATTACACAGCTAACGTTGATTTCCCTTCCCTAGTTTAACATTAATTTTACCTCAAGCATGAGTTGACAGAAACCATTTGTATCAAGTGACTGTAGCTCTGTTGTTGCATTTTCATCAAAAATGCTGAGGAAAGTATCAATTAAACCTTCAACAAGAATGCCTAGTGTCTTGTCCAAAAGGGGCTTAGCACCAGCAAAAACCTGAAACAATGTATTAAAATAAGAGTCAGCTAGCCAAAACTTGTAGTTAGAAGGAAGGAAAGCGGCAAATGAAATGAGAACAAAAATAGTGTAGAAGCCTTTTCACAAAGGAAATAGCACCATCAAGCTAGCATTAAAGAATCAGAAAGTTTAATTAAAAAAGTTTTTAATATCCAGAACGAAAATCAGAACAATGAGACTACAATAGTTCGCTTCTAGCACATGGTTGGCATTTTCCTAAACTGATGGTAAGATTACCTCAGCATGGACAGACACAAGAGTGTGGAGAAGCTCTACAGCTGCATCACGAACACCCTGCAAAAAGAAAAAAGATAAAAAAAAAGGAAAAAATAACAAAATAGCAAAGAGAACTAGATTTAGGTGCTAAATATTGAAAGAATAAATAAATAATGTAAAAGGCGGTGCTATCAGTAGGAGCACTCATGGGAACAGTCTCCAGTGGAGCATACTTTAACTGCAGGAGCAGCTCCCCAGCGGATTCCGGAATCCAGTAAATAGTTAGTAGCAGCTGTTCTCATCAAGTTTGCCTGATGTGAAGAGAGTCAACCATTAGTTCATGAAAGCTTGGTGTAAACCTAGAAAATATGGATAAAATCATGATTGAAAAATAAAACTATCAGTTGATGTTCATGGCCATGAAAAAGAAAACGTTGAAGAATTCTAAACCACCTAATTAGTTGTAATTATGCGATGATATAAGGAAAGATTTCGTTTTGTTTGGCTTTAGTCTTCACTTTTGTTTTGGCTCCTCTTGGTCTAGCTGTTTTTTTTTATTTTTTTTTCCTTCATTGCCTGGTTGTGTAGTTTACCATTTGCTCTCTACAAGAGTACAGTTTTTCATAGAAGAAAAAACAACAACGTGATAGCTTTATACTATAAGAAAAAAGTGGAGGAAATTTCTATTGAATATGAAATTTAAAATAAAATTCAATACTCGATTGGATGAACTAATTCGACTGTTTATGCTCATAAACATTATTCATGTGTAATATGAGTTTCAAAGTATCTTTAAGCTCCAACAATACAGCTGATTATGCTAGAAGAAGGAATTCATCAACATATCAAATCAAAATCAATCTTCTTTGGCTTATGGAAAATTGAGCTCATATTGAAATGAAATAAAAGAAACAAAAGAATATTATACAATTTCGTGGTAAACTATAACAACAAATTTGTAACTTTGTTTTCTTGGTAAGAAAACAATTATTATTAACATAGACGAACTGGAAAAAAAACAATTACAAGAAAATCTCCGATTGAGCAACTAAGAATGAGAAATAATCACAAAAATTCTGAAGTAGAAACTCAAGGGGGAGTACTGAAATGCACAGTAATCCTAACCTCCCACTTCCAAGAGTCTGCACACCCTTAAAACATCCTATCCTCTCAAGCCCTAAACTCCAATGGGAAATAACAAGGCCAGCTTGCCATAAAAGTTTCCTCCCTCTCTAGGAAACTTCTTTTAGAAAAAAAAACCATTGCAAAGGAGACCTATTTCATTGCATCCGTTCATTTTAATTTTTAAGAAATACACTTCGAATACTAGATATCACATTGATATTCGAAAGTCATTCTTCTGAACTCAAAGCTTCCCAAGTACGTACGTATATCTCATTTACTTTTCTTTTTGTTTTTCTTCATTTTTTTGGGATAGGAAACATAAATATATCTATATCTACAAGACTTCATGATGGAAAAAAAAAAAAAAAAAAAAAAAAAAAAAAAAAAAAAA
>NW_019268521.1:668405-672294 GCF_002738365.1 Cucurbita moschata
AAAAAAAAAAAAAAAAAAAAAGTACTGCAGAACATAAGATTACCAGGCACACACAACATTAATAAATTACAATTTAAATGTAAAAATAAAAAATGAAATAAAAAAATAAAATCAAATTCAATGCATGATTTGCATTGAATGTGGAAGGAAACATCAGATTTGTCAATAACAAGCAGTTCACAAAGACTCGCTCCTCTTTTCAAAATATTTACAAGAAAGGAGGGACTCACGGATGGTAAAAATATACTTCTAACGAAAAGGCAGGAATCAATCAAGAGAGTTGTTGCTTTAAAGTAATAAATTCCATATAAATTTAGAATGCATTTTGGCAATACCTTTGCATAGGTATACTGTTCAAGGACCTTTTCTTCAATTGCAGTAAAGGACATAACAAGATCTTGAAGGTCACTGCTATCCTCTTCAGTTTTTACCCTAGAATGAAGGGAAGGCGTTAGTGGAAACCTCGCAAATATATATAATTTTTTTAGCATCCATAATCTCAATCACAAGGAGTTTAAAGTACTTCAAAATTAGAAAAATGTAAAGCATTGCACTTAAATATTATACATCACGTCAACCAAGAGATTTTAAACTACATCTAGGAAAAGTATTATTAGAATCTTGAAGGACAAAGTAGTTATCTGCTAGGTAAAAATGAGCCTTAATCACTCACCTATAATGTGACCAAATATGCTTGTACTTGCTGTATAATTCACACGAAAGGTCCTCTTTACAAAAACCAATATTACTCAAGACTACTAACAATTGTTGATGTGGATTCACAAAATTCCCATGCACATCTGAAAGTAGTTTGTCCTGAAATTCATGAGAAAATCCATTCTGCAAGTGTAGATTGTCTTTGTTTTGTTTGGTCTGGATAAGCCCATTTCCAATATTCTCCAGATGACCTAGATAAGGTATGTATTAAATGATGTATATCACTAGATATAATTAAGAAGTATTTCCATGCAAGGATAACAAAAACAGTTGGAAGCATATAATACCTGCAAAATCAAGGAAACAGTTCAAAAATGCAAGTCTAACAGATTCCTCAATTTCTTGAAGCTGCAAAAATATATCCTCCGACTTTGAAGCCTCGCTTGTTAAAGACTGAACCATACTGAAAATTAATGCAACTGAGAATCAGTTAAAATAAATAAGTAATATTCTCTTGAAAGGAAGTTTTTGTTTGCATCTCCAGAGAATAGTAGATCTTGCAGTGACATTTCGCTAAAAAGCTGTTCATGTATACATTTCTCAAACAAAACGAATAACTGAAACTTCATCCTATTCAGAGTACGCGTAAACATGGCACTTATGTCCAAATGCCAATATATTAGTTCTGAACCAGGATATTATATTCCGTTCTCAGTTCTCTATCTCACAATGATTACATAACTTCTGTGTGTTTCATAATGCACGAGAGGCACATATATAAAAAGAACATCAAAGCAATGCAGTTAGAGAATTCCAATTATTTGGGGAAAAAAAAAAAGAATATGGAACCACATATCTGAATGTATCAAATGCATTGAGAAAATGAAACAACACCAAAGCAAACAGAAAACAAATCTCCATAAAGGCGGAGTCCAACACTAACTACAGAAAGGACTCCAATCCAAAAGAAAGGACCAATATCATAATTACAAAACAATCTTATGACCAACGCCCAAACGGAACTATTAAATCTCACCAACTCCTAAACCTCCTCCCTAGATTTCTCCACATCCCTCAAACTTCTACTATTACACTCCAACCCAATGCTTACAAAATAGCAAAGAAGCTCGTTTGCCACAATATTTTACCATTCTCCCTAAAAGCGGGATGCAAAGTCACCTCCTCCATCAAATAACACGTCCCTATTCCAAGCCCAACTAACCCCAAAAGAATTCGACCACTGATCCCAAAGGAAATTCAAACCAGTACTCCCATAGCAAACGACTTAAATCCTCCAAATGCATTTTGCCCATAATGCACCATAGCAGAAGCAAGATGAAGGAAGAATGCCATTGGGCATGATTCAAAGCATTGGCTCTCCTTAGTAAAAGCAAAAACCTCGACCTTTTTTTTTCGTAACTTTTGTCTTCTATAAAGAGGAGAAGACTAAAGTCTCAAGAGTAGCCAATTGAGCAAGGGGAGAGGATAAAGGGTTAAAAAGGAATGACAAGAAATCTCCCTATCAAGATCAGGGGAACCACACCCTAACATCCTTTCTCCCAGAACAATAAGGTGGTCTCAAAGCATAAAAAGGAGATCTCTCACCTCAACTGCCTCTCTATCTAACAAAGGGCAATGAAAGCCCAAAGAAATTGAAGAAGACTAGTTTGGAGAACACCACACAGAAGCCATAAGATGCAACTTCTAATCTGAAAGAAAGTAGAGCCCAAGGAATAAGTAAGTCATAACAATTAAAAAATTGAAAAAAAAAAAAAAAGGAAGACCCATAGAAATAGCTCTGCAAAGGAATTTGCAGAGGCTCCTCAACACCCCACTCAAAGACCACTCAAAAGCATGGGGCAACACCTACTCGCTATCACTCTAAACTACAGCACATCAATCTTTGAGAAGGAATGCCACAACCATTGGCCAAGAGAGCCTCATTTCCTTAATGATAAACATGGGAAAAAATAGAAGCAATAAATCACATGCTAGCAAAGACGGTATGGAAAGGACATCATCCTAAAAAGGTAAAGTTCTTCCTTTGGGAAATAGCGCATAAAGCCATTAGCAAAAGAATGTCTTGTATCACTCTTTCTCCAAATTGGTGTCCATTAGGCAAGAAAGAAAGCGAATCACAAAACTACTTATTTATGCTATGTACACACGCTCAGAATTTCTAGACAATGGCTCTCAATATATTTGGATGGCATCTCACATATCCTAGGGAGGTAAAAGAATCTATTGAACATGGCCTTAACGTACCACCCTTTCAAAAATGAAAAAGACCTACTATGGAAAAACCTCATCAAGGCTTTCTTTTAGAATTTGGGAAAGAAAAAAATCAGAGAATATTCGCAGAAAAGATACAGACTTGTACAAAACTTTTCGACAATGTTGCTTACCAAGCTACATTTTGGTGGAAACTATCTAATATTTTTACCTCCTATAGTTATACCTCCCTCATTGCAAATTGGGAAGGTCTTTTGTAAACACCATGGATATTACATCCCTTCTGTAAATTTCAATCATCAATGAGATCATCAATGAAATTATCTCTTATAAAAAAAAAAAAAAAAAGCAACCTAATTTCAAAATCTAAACACCCCAACCCCAAGGTTGACAGGCTTAAGAACCACCCCCTACTTAACTAAATGCAAACCACCACCCTCCTACATCACTTCCCACAAAACAATTCTCATCAATCTCTCAAGACGCTGAATTCAGGAAGCTAAATGAGGACAAGAAATAGCTAGGAACCCTTGTTAGAACTACCTGAATAAGAGCGAGTCTCCCTACTTTGGAAAAATAAATCATTTTTGAAGAAGTCGGCCCTTCCTAAAACTTTTCCAAGACAATTCCAAAACGGCGAACTTCTTTGGTTCCCACCCAAAGGGGGCCCAAGCTAGCAATGGCGAGCTGACTAACTTCACACCCAACCTACAATTAAACTCTTCCCCCTATTGGTCTTCAAGTCAGAGAATGCCTCAAGGAAGGAAAAAAACCTACTTAGATTGACAAAATAATCCTCCTCGCCCAAACAAAAAAAATTAAAAATAACAAATGTTGTCAGCAAACAAAAGATGGAAAATATGGGATAAATGCTAACCCCCCCCCCCCCCCCCCCCCCCCCCCCCCCCCCCCCCCCCCCCCCCCCCCCCCCCCCCCCCCCCCCCCCCCCCCCCCCCCCCCCCCCCCCCCCCCCCCCCCCCCCCCCCCCCCCCCCCCCCCC
>NW_019268521.1:672441-678310 GCF_002738365.1 Cucurbita moschata
CCCCCCCCCCCTTAAGGCCTAATACAATTCCCATTAACAAGAACGAAAAAATTCATATAACTAATTCGATTCTTCATCCAACCTCTCCATTTGACCCCAAAACCTTTGTACCCAAAAATCTGTTAAAAAAAGACCCAATCCACAGTCATAGGCTTTCTCAAACCGATTTCTAAGCTTCATTAGCTATAAGCACTTGGTCCAAAATTTGCTCTCCTGCTATAAAGGCTCCTTGACTGTCAGAAATAGCATTTAAATAGTATTAGGAGGGAATCGCTTCAGTCTTCCCACTAGTATTTTTGCAATAATCTTGTACATGCCTGTTGCAAGGATAATAGGGTCTAAAGACTCTCACCTTAGTCGCCTTATCCTTCTTAGGCATGAGGAACACATAAGTCCTATTCATTCTAGTATCAATAATTCTTCGATCGAGAATTTGCAAAAAAATCCTTCCACAAATCCTCCTTGATACTATACCAACAGTTTTGAAAGAAAGCTATAGTAAAGTCATCAGGACCAAGAGATAAATTCCAGGATGAATACCAGCATTAATTAATTTCATCAAATGTCGGTGGCATCTCATATCTTCCCTTCTATATTTCTCTAAAATTTTATCCTCGTCATGACTACTTGACATCAACATTTATGCACGGTAGCCACAAACATTAAACACATAAGCGCATCAAAGCAATGCAGTTAGTAAATTCCTAATATTTTAGATGTAAATGAAGCCCAAGATACCAACATCTCACTATCACATGCCCAAAGTAATTTTTTATGACATTTCAAGGCATTAAGTAATTTTGTATGGCATTCCAATGCATTAATGTATTTTCTCTTCGGTATAAAACTGCTGTCCAAGAGCACAATAGCATGAACTTCTGTGACAAGACCTCTGCTTTATTCATTTTCTCTTCTTTGTGTTATAAGAAACAGAAAATACAGAATACTTTTATAACAGAAAGCTTTGGAGGCTTACAAATTTATTTGATCCATTGCAGAAGACATGATAGATCGAAATGCTAGAGGCAAGAAAGAGATTGTGTATGGAGATTTATTCCTCTCAATAATTGACACAGGGACCCATGTTTCATCTTTCGAAATATTTACGATGGAGCCTCGCATCCAGGCACAAAGCCTTAAAATATAAATCTTTGTCACCTCTGATTGAAGTGTTCGCAGTGCAATCACTGTGTTCACAGAAAGCAAAAAAATGTGAATGATTATGATTGGAGCGGGTAGACAAAATTTAGACATGAATGATGTGTAGATACCAGCACTTGTAGGAGCTGATTCCTTTGCTTCGAAAGTTTGACATGTGCTAGATATTTCATTTATGGCATCACTCATATACGGCTGAAGAATATTTGATTCTTCAAGATCACGAAAGGTGCTGTTAACCTGACAAGTTAAGCATTTTGCATAAATTTACTAAGCTAAGCGTACTGCATGAAGGAACCAAATGTAATAAATGTAGATTGAACTATGCAACACCGACTGATTAAGTTCATATGGGAGTAACCCAAAACAAAGAGGATTTCTTTAAATCCAGCTCACATGGGAGAATATACTTCTGTATAGGGGGGGCATAATAAAGATTTATTAAGCAGATATAAAAAAGATATTTAGTTGTCCTCCCATGGCTGAGATAAAAAATTCTCCCTGCTAGGTAATGTAAAAATAAATGGTAACAACAAAATTTCCAGTAACAAAAGCCAACTACATGGATGATAGCCCCTCTCAAATGTTTTGGGAGATTCTCTATCATGAAGAGCAGTCTCTCACGGGTGAGAGGAGAGTACCCTTCAAAATCACAGTTATGAATGATCACAAAAACATTTATAGCACATCATTAAAATTCTACTCGGAGAAGAAATCATCCAATCCAATACCATTATTGCAGTGACTATCCAAGATATAAGCATATGACTGTCAATTGCATTCTCACCTTTACGTCATATGCAGACAGTGTATTGCGTATCATCCCAGCAACTTCCTCGAGAGAATGATTCAAGTACTTCCCTTCACCAACCTTGTCCTCATTTTTGCTAGCCGAGGTGTTTGTACTTGATTCAGTAGAAACTTGAGAAGACTGAAATTATAAAATCAAGCATCAAGATAAGGGCTATAATGAAAGTTAAGAAAAAATTAATCTTATCCTCACAAGCACTAATAATTAGAGAAATAATTTAAAAACAACAGATCCACTTATACAAGACAGCATGCAGTAGATCACTAACTGATCTCAAATTACCTTGGCAAATTTCCCACTGAAAACAGAAAGAGCAGTTTTCCAAAACACTGGTATGTGACGGATAAGTACAGCTGTCAATCTCTGAATATATCTACCTCTGAGAGCATCAACTTCTTCACTATTTACTTCCACGAGTTCCACACCCACAGGGAGATGGCCAACCCTAACAGAAGAATGATCAACATCTGACTGACAACAATGAAAAAAAATTAAAACGAAGGCCATGTTCAATTTAATAAATTTGCTCAAATCATCATTAGAATCATCTTTACAGATTTCACCTACAGATTGATCCAGATCTTGTTGAATCTGCCTCCATCTTGCATCAGCAATAGCTCTTTCACGCAATTTAGTATTCAAAGCTTCCATTCTTGACTCATGATCTAAGGTGCACTTCTCAAGCAAACCTCGTATCTTGTGATTCTATAAAAGAAAACAAAAAGTACCTCGATGAGCTGACCATTTGTACTTAATTCTTTAAGCTTGACTTCTAAACTAATCCATTCACTTCAATATGGAAATAGGGGAAGGGGGAAGGAAAAGATGGAGATCAGAAAAAATGCATTTTCTTCCGTTTTTATGATAAGAAACCATTCCATTAATCACCAAAAGATATACAGAACACTGAAAAAAAAAATCTCCCTACAAGCAAAGGCTTTAGAGAAGGTGTTCCACTGGGTCAATCCCAATATTCACAATTGTTGAACTCAAATCAAATAAAATATTATTAAAAAAAAGTGCTAAAAATGACCGTGATTACTAACTCCAAGAAGCTAAAAGGAAAATATAACCAAAATTATCACTCAAATGCTTTATAAGAATTCTAAAGAGGTCACCCAACATCGAAAGCATGTAAGTGAGAATCGAACATCCTGAAAGGTCCCAATGTTGGTCTATAGGGGAAGTTCCCCTTGAGACGTGTAAAGTGATGTGGCAAGGGCAAGGGGAAGCATGGGAATATCAAAGCTATCAGGTACAGGATCGGAATTTTGAATACTAGGCTTGGTGCATTCCAGTTGGTATCAGAGCAAACATCTCCTACTACATTGTGGTTCAAGGACAAACCACGGTTGAGGCTAGTGAGCATGTGACTCACAAGTATAGGAAGGATATATGAATGAACTAAGACCACATTTGAATTAGAGATTTTAAGAATATGAGTATAGGTTAGAAAGGTAGAAAATAACAGAGGAATTATAGAAAATACCTCAAAACTTTGGGTTTCGCAACAATAATACTCCGAAAATTTAAAAAGTTATATTAATATCATTGATTTTTCGATGAAAAATGCCCTTACTGAGAAAAACCACAGCTGAACGTTTAATCAAAACAGCAACCAGCTACAAGAGAAATAAAAAGAAAGCTTAGCTAAGAAAGAAATGAAAAAGACACCTAAAGAGAATTTGTGGAATAAACCATGTCTGACCACTCCCACTGGCTGTAAACAGTAAAGAGTTGAGACTACTCCTCTAAGATAAAATGGGAAAGAAACAGCGAATCTCATAGAGGGCATAGAAAATCAACCAGAAGGCAAAGTGTGTAACCTCCATATCTCAAGGAAGACAGTAGAGGTGCTATATTTGTATTAGACCAATTTCATAAAAAGAATGTACGAGGAACAAAGGTAACAGTAGCAAAAAGCAGTGTAAATATGAGTTGAAAGGTTTGATTAACACGTGGGAAAAGTGAATATGTGTGATAAGGTTCAAAGAGATAACCTCACTTATTTATCTCCCCAAATATGTGTTTGCTATGCCAGACGAACGAGGAAATGCTTGATCACAGCCTTCTTCATTGCAGTTTTAGTGTCAGGTCGGATTATTTTGGCCATTTGTTTGGCTTGAATGGATGTAAGCTTCAGTAAATAGATGCTTGGATGGTGGAATCTCTTAATGGATGGCGCTAAAAAAAATAAGCTCAAGTGCTTTGCAGCAACGTTTTGAAGGCTATTTATGGTTGTTATGGAAAGAGAGAAATCCAAGAGTCCTTTCAGATAAGTACAATTCTTTTGTATTGTGATCTTGTACAGTTCAAGGCTTCTAATTGGAGCAGCGAACACATATTCTTTTGTAATTACTCCACTTTCTTCATCAACTTAGATTGGGAGATTCTTATGTAGAATTTTTCTTTCTAGGAGGGGACACCTTACCGCTTTGTGCGCTGGACTTTTTGTTTCTTCCATTTGAATGAAGTGGTAAATGTTTCGTTAAAAACAATTGAAAAAAACAACAAAACAAAACAAAAGGGGTTTTCCAAGGTCAAGAACTAGCTAGAAGGTCTTTCGGGAACTTGTTAAATTATTTTGTAATCAAGTACAGCTAAATTATTCACCAGCAGGAGGCCATTTTGTAACCTGTGGGGGGTGGAGATATCTCACCTCCCCTCTTTTTGTACATCCATTTTGGTAATGAAGTTATTGCTTCTTATAAAAAATAAAATAAAATAAATTATGAGCCTTGCACAATATGTATTTGGGAGAGATTCGAATAACTCAATACTTAATGTTTCTTATTCAACATTGTTAAGAATTGGATTTTATCGAAAATCACAGCTGGGAGTGCCCCAGCAACGTTGTAAACTACTATGGTTTCAAGTATTGATAGGAATCGCCGATCTTTAAACCCATGATGAAGGGATGTTCAAAGTGATTATTAGGGATAACTTATTTGCACCCTTTTGGTTTTTCATTTGCTTCAAAATAAAATAACAACTCTTATACAACCCAACACAACACTTCAGAAGTGAAGATACATGTTTGCCTAAGTTTCTCTATAACCAACACAACTAATTAATACATTTCAATATCGAGCATTGCAGATTGCAGATTGCAGATTGCTCAAATATGAGGCATCAAGCTTGAGACTCGGGCATGAGAAAAGGTGCTTTTCACAGGGAGGTTGGAAATTTGTTAGCACTCCTCCAGAAGCTTGATTCGATTCATTTGAATAATGGGCTGGATTCAGTTACTTGGTCGCTGGAAATTTCAGGCTTGTTCTCAACTGAGTTATCTTTTTTAAAGTTAACTCAAAAGCCTGGTAGCTTGAAGGCTCCCTTGGTGGATCTAGTTTTGGAACTTCAAATACCCTAAAAAGGTCAAAATGTTTCTTTGTCTCTGGCCCATAGAAGTTTGAATACCCATGCCCAAATTCGAAGGAAGTTCCCTAGATGATCCCTGTCCCCCTAGGTATGTTGTCTGTATCAGGAGGAGTTGTTAGACCACCTCTCCTCACTTTCCATTTGTGTACAAAGGGTGGCGTTTCATTTTTAAAATCTTGGGCTTGGACCTTTGCCACCCTCAAGAGTGGAGGATTGGTTGGTCAAAGCTTTATCAGGCTGGAACCCTAAAGGCAAGGCAAAACCTCTATGGAATTGCGAAGTTAGAGCGCTCTTATGGCATTTTTAGTAAAGCTTTTCTTTTTTGTAAAGATCTCGATGACCCTGAATAAGAAGTGGTTTTTTTTACAGTTTTGGCCTGAGTGATCTCTGAAACTGAAAGCTTTTCGATTGGAAAGAAATTAACCAAGGAACATCCAAAGAAAAGTTTGCTTTGTTTTTCTTTTCTTTTTTTTTTTTTTTTTTTTTTTTTTTTTTTTTTTTTTTTTTTTTTTTTTTTTTTTT
>NW_019268521.1:678919-692910 GCF_002738365.1 Cucurbita moschata
TTTTTTTTTTTTTTTTTTTTTTTTTTTTTTTTTTTTTTTTTTTTTTTTTTTTTTTTTTTTTTTTTTTTTGTTCTTGTTGGGATAGTGTGGTTCATATAGCTTCTTGGTGATGTCAAATCATACCAAATTCTTTCGTAGTTACAGCCTTGTCTTGATTATGACAGATTGGAAGGGCAGTTCTGTAATCTCTTTGGTAGTATCTTCTTCCTTCCCTTTGGTTAATATATATCATCGTTTCTTAAAAAATATTATTAAAAAAAATAAAAAATATCTATATACTCAATAGACTGCCCAATATAATATTAATCTCACGCCATATACTGAATATATGATCAGAAATCCAAATGCCATGAGGAAGCACTGTTTACCTGTATGTTTAAATAATGCCACACAGGATCTGATTCAGGATCCAGCTCCAGTAGTAGTCTCACAGTGTTTTCGAGCTAAATGAAACATCAAAAGAATAATTAGCCACCCAAGAGTTTGCATACAAATGAGAACATCGAAAAAATGAGTTGATAATACTATTACATTACAATATACATGAACAAGCCACAACTTCTTGTAGCTTTGGAAGGAATTTAGGAAGAATAGAATTTTAAAGACTCTCCTAAAATTGTGAACATAATTAGGTATGAACATATTTCTACAAAATTAATTATAGAAAGACGAAGGCTATAGCTGTCTGTGTTCATTTTACAAAATTACCCCGTTTATTTGTACTAGATTGACCCATGGATTACACTGAGGCTAAATTTTTGCAGGTTGCTTTGACCCAGAAGCGCAGTTTGAATACCTTTATTTAAGACAATTTGTGTACAGTCTACGGTTTATCTGCATATCTTCCATATCCAACCATCTTAATAACAATCGCACAGCTTCAAGATATATAATTATGTAGTATTCAGTTTCAATTATAGAAAATGCATGCATTAAATCTGTTTTACTAAAGAAATGCATTGATCTAAAATAAATTGCTCAATCAGAAAATTGAACGAACATTTCCTAGGAGGAAAAAGAGTATATAAAACTATCCACTGCAAATCAAAACCAAAACCATCATCAGTAATATGTATATGATGCAATCAGTCTAACTCAACTAAAGCTACGATGGAAAGTTTTGAACTGACGAAGATGCAAACATCATTTCTTTTCTTGTACACAAAGTTATCTTAAATATATTTCCGTAATTAGTATCTTGGAGTGAACTAAATGCAAAATAAAGAGCTGACTCTTTAATTTGAGAGCAACAATTGCTGCTCCCAGCACAGACTATAAAGATGCTTTTGGCAGCCACAAGGTATCAGGAAGATATCCAAAATTTTCTATCCTGTAGAAGTCTAGAGGATGAAGTGAAAATAATGAAAAGTGGTTAAAAAGAAAGCTCACGTTTGTCAAATCTATTTTTGGGTCTTCCATTGACTTGTAAAGTGTGCCTTTGAACTCGTGCACCACTTTTTCAACCTCTTCAAGAACTTTTTTCAAAATTCCCACCTGAAACCAACATGTAGCATTGAGAATTTAATTGTCATCCAACAATTCATCAATATCCAACTACATAAACCAAATACATCGTCTCTAACTTACATTTGTTATACATTATATTTTGGGAACTATGCAGTGTTATACCACAGATCTTTTTTTTTTTTTTTTATAAGAGTTATACCACAGATCTTAGGAAATGATAGTTAGAAACAATGAATTAAATTGGCTATGTGAAAGAATTAAGATGCATGGACAAAATCTAGGGTATTTCCATATTCAAACTGACGTTAGTGTCTAAGCATTGCCTGTAAATGGGTAGAAAGTTGCACAGAGTAACATCAGGAGAGCGAAAAAAGTTGCACAGAGTAACATCAGCAGAGCGAAAAAAAAAAAATACTCAAACTAAAATTTCACAAATCAAACAATGTAACGAACCTTTCTGGAAACTTCATTTGTCAGTTTTATCTTAAATTTCCAGGAAGGCATGATCCAGTGCAAAACCATGGGTTATATCATTTTGTTCATTTGATAGTTCGAAACTTTAGGCACTTGGATGACACAAAGATAATGTTTCCAATGTCCAAAAACTGTAATGCCTTTCACTAGAAATCTTCCCATAAGCTATCATTAACATAACGATGCTACATTTTATAACAAACATACAGAATAAAAGCTTACCACACATCAGAAGGATATTAAGGTACAGAATAATCTTAGGATAAAGGAAGTCCAGTAATTTTGCAACTGTCATATATAAAATAAATTGCACAAAATAATGTATACTATACAGCACAATTGGCTAAAGAAAGCAAAAGGTAGGAATCCAAAAGGCAGCTTAAACGAAATACTTATCAACATTTTTCACTCTGCATTGAACATGAAAACTATTATTGCAGAAACAGAATATGTTTGCCAGATTTGACATGACTTGGAAGAGCATGAAGAACGGAGGAAGTTATATACAAAGTTTTGAAGGACAGAGCACTAAGGTTTCCTTGCAAAGGCAGATTTAGAAAACACATTGTGGAAGTTGACAGAGAGTTAAGAGTGGCTTCAACCCAAAAATCAAAATTTGTCCTCCCTCATGCATTGTGGTAAGACATTATGTAAACAAAATATGAGAGGATGTAGAACTGAAGTTTACATGAGATGGCAAAGCAATTGACTTTGCTTTTTTGTACTCCCTAACTGCCAGGTCAAATTCACCCTTACTAATGCTGCTGCGAATGGTACTTGGCAAGTTAAAAAGCGTTCTGAACCTTTGCAGCATTCCTTGAACTGATCTGATCTTTTCAGCTTGTGCCTACAAAAGAAACTTTATATAATCCATTTCCAATCAATAGTTCAAAGCTTCAAAGCCCCTTGCTCAGTTTTGAATCTATACTGACCTGTCTTTCAAACAGAGACTGAAAAGCCCGATTGGCTTGCTTGCTTACTCCTTGAATACAATTATACAAATGTAAAGTTCCAGAACCTTCAGGGTCTTCTTCAATTCGTCTCAACTTGGACTCAATATCTAGGAATTAGAAACATTGCCATCACAATCAATAGACAATGCATATTCATATCAGACGAGGAAACTGTAAAAAGCTGAATAAAGAAGAAAAATGTTGGAGTAAATATTAACTCAGTAGCAGATAGTCATATTCAGCTGAAAAGAAACGATTTTTGCATACCATCAATTGTGGTTTTGCATGATACAAAGCAGTCAAAATTGTCTTTGACTAACTGTTTTCTTTGCTGCGTCCGTCCTTTAAGGTCAGTTTTTATAGAAAAAGCGCCTTTCTCCAAGTCTCCTGCACTTGTGTCTTGGTGTATCCGAGAAATGAAAAGTTTTGCATCAAATTTTTCAGAGAAATACATCAACTTGTCTGCCAACATGCATATAAAATATGTGTCAGCACCAATGACAACAAGTATTATCGCGAAGTACCTAACTTATGCAACCAACAAAAATATCAAGTACAAACGCCCGACCACATCTTAATGTAATTATAATCATATAATAATATTCCGTAACACTTACAAGAAACAAAGCAAGAGAAAACACTTCATAGCCAGTTAGAGCAAAGAGAGATATGGTCTGGTAACCAGAGAAGGAGATGTACATATAACATACTCTTCCTAAATAGACATACTCTTCCTAAATAGAATACAATCCTCATTAACGAACAGAAGGAACAGAATTCTAAGAACTCAAGATGACTCTGAACAATGGCCTTCCAAGGGCTACAGCCCAAACCCAAAGAAGCATATCGGGAATACCAAGCCATTGGAGCAAACCCTATATTATTATGGATAATCAAATTGTTCTCCTCATGAGAAACAATAACAAGGTGGATATGAATTTGTACGCCAGAACCAAAAAAGAAAATATACCTCGGAAGGCACCATCAATGAAATTTTTCTCAGATTTAGGAGAGCTCTCAGATGTCTCCGTGATCAATCTTAATGATTTGTTGTCTATTACTCTGTAAATACAACAGAAAACCACATTAGCAAGAATGTTTTTTATATAAGCATTTCTATAATTTTTTCTTCTACAAGAAACAAGCTTTTGTTGATATAATAAAAGAAAGAAAATGTTCAAAGATGCAAACTGAGTGAAAAGAATAATCAACCAATAACAGCAAAAGCCAAAATAAATCATTGAAGAAAAAGGTGCACAAGGGAGAAACTATCCCAAAAGTAGAACCACAAAGACCAAAATGTCACTAAACCTAAAGCCCTATCCATCGAAAAGCTGCAGCTAACCCACTATCTTAGGGACAAAATTTAGGAAGAGAAGTAGCTCAATGTTTAGTTTCATGACAACACATTTTTTTCTTTTTTCTTTCCTATTCTTTAATCATTTCACTTGTCAGAAGAGATTCTAAGACATACCTAACAAAAAAGAAGGTTGAGTGATATTCTGAGATTGTAGAGGGAGAACTTTCTTAAGCTGTCCCAATTAACTCTAGCAAAAAACTTGAACATACATGGAATGAGGCAGACAAGAATTCGTGATCACATGGAATTGATATCAAGGAAAGGTTGAGTGATATTCTGAGATTGTAGAGGGAGAACTTTCTTAAGCTGTCCCAATTAACTCTAGCAAAAAACTTGAACATACATGGAATGAGGCAGACAAGTGTTCGTGATCACATGGAATTGATATCAAGGAAAGGTAGGGGGTAGTTTGAAGTTCAAATCCATTCCGAAGGGCAGGGAGGAGACAAAAACAACGATTGTACTACTGCTAAGAATGGGGACCTAATATATAGAGATTTTTAGAATATCTTTTGACCATTGAACTTGGCTACCACCCCCAAGTTTGTGTTCCTTCATTTCAAAGGCTAAGGCAGCTTCTCTAATAAATAATTAGTAAAAGGCATTGTCAACTTCTGTCCACTTAAATTGAGTGCTTGCTATAGTCCTAATCTATGGACAGGAGGAAAAAGGAGAAAGGCAAGATGAATTGAAGAAGAGAAAGGAGCTAGAGTAGAGAGCAGGTGATAACCCTCAATATTATTTATCAATAATGGTGTACAAGACAAAGAGGAGATTTATAGAGCTATCCATCTCTCTTAACCTCTACTGTGTTAAAATTCCCAGAGCATACCCTTTCATCAGCTCTCTAATACAGTCCCTCTATCTAACTCTTTCTCTAGACCCCAGCTCCACTCACAGACCTTCTTTGATATATGTAAATAATCAATGGTCTATCAGGAGCCAATAGGTGGGGAAAGGAGGCGAGGGGAGGGGGAGAAAGAAAGCAAGTTGAAGGAGTCATGAGCATTCAAATCTAAAAGCTCCACTAAAATGTGAATTAACAATCATATACCTAATATCTCACCAAAGACCTTAACCCCATTGTCGATGGTATTAAAAATATGTCATGAATATTCAAATGAAACTCACTTCAATAATTTTTGGGATGTAAGCGTGTATCAATCAATTTCAATCAGATTATTGGGTATCAGTTAAGATCTTTTTGGAATTCTTTTGCATGAACTTCAGTTGTCATTGGTTCAAAGCCATAATTTACATTCTATGCTCAAATGTCCTTCTAGGATAAACGGAGTCTATCAAGGAAGGAGGGATTTTTACTCATCAGCGCACTGTTACTTGCCCTTATATTCCCAATATCTAACTCCTTGACGCCAACTGGTTTTATCACCCTCTCCCAATTGACTAAATGTGATCCTCTCCCTTCCTCAATCCCTTTTGAAAAGAAGTCCCTCACAAGCTTCTCCAAGGTTTTTCTAACTTCCACAAGGATCATAAAAAAGACCAAAAATAGGTTAGAAAACCACTCGGCACAGGTTAAAAAGGAAAAACTCTTTTTCCAAGATGAGAGACTCCTACGAACTTTGTCGACTATGGGATCTCAGAACGGGATGTTTTCTGGTGTTGTGACAAAGGAATGCACACGTAGGATGAGGGAAACAATCCTTATGTCACATCCTTTGGTTATTTCATTTTCTGATTAAATAAGAGTCCTTTGATTTACTCTACAATATTAGCAGTAATTTGTGTTTATTTGCAACATTATTTCCTTTTCTGTAATGGACTTTTCTTCTACTTAAGAAACCATTGTCATTCATTGTGAATAAAAGAAAAAAGAGAATATTTATTCTCTTAATATTCTAAAATGGTATTAGAACCAACAAATTAAACCCCTACACCTAGCAGCCGCCAGAACTAACCCCAGCTGCCATTGCTTGATAAGCAACCCAGCTGCCTAGGCTTCTTCACTATCAGACTTGTGCTTGTACAAGAAATGTCATTATCAGTCGTCCAAGCTCCTTCCAATTAGCACCATTGTTTGTCCACATCTCCCTCTAACTCCTAACAATCTCCCAATTCACCAAATGAGCTCCTTCAACTTCCTCCACACCTTCCCACAAAAAGTCCCTCATAAGCTTCCTGAAACTATCACACTGAACATGATGCTCTAAACAGGGAGAAACAAAGTGAGAATACCACTTAACACCAACCGGATTAGGGTAAGTCTACCTCCTTTGGAGAAAAAACTTCTCTTCAAGGAGGCCAGCCTTTTTCTCACCTTGTCCGCCATGAGACTCCAAAAAGATACCTGCCTAAGGTTGCCTCCAAGAGGAATCCCCGAGTAAAATGTTAGTAAGCTTTCTTGTTTCCAAGCTTCAACATCAAGACAATTATCATATTCAGGAAAAGATAAACGTACTTCAATATTGAGGGCATTTATATTCAAAGAAGAGTAAAACAAAGTTTAGACTTTCTTATGTCACATTTATATTAGGACTTTCTTACCCTTAGTCCAATCCCTGAGTAAAATTTTCCTTAACAAGCTTCAACATAAAGACTGATTCAACCCTGCTTCCAAGGAAGCTTTCCTCTTCTCATAACTGACCGTGTAATCCAACTTCAAGCTCCCTAACCAACTTTGAACTACCTCTTTCAATCATCTTAGACCAAATTCCATTCTTAGGAGTAGGGGTCAAGACTAAAGGATCTTCCTTAGACACGACAGCATGAATGCCCATTGGAGCTAAAGCATCCCAGCCTAACGACCAACTACCAATTACCAATTTCCCTCACTAAAGGGAAAACCCTAATCAAAGACACTGTTTTCATTAAGATGAAAGGAAGTGTGAGATAAATTGCGCATTTCAGAAGTAACAAGAAGTTCAATCAAATGGCTAGTTTTACCAAATTAAGGACATTTATATTCGCCCCAAAAGCTTCTTCTCCCTCCTTACGTCAGAATTACAACGTTGCTTTTTTTTTCTTCTTTTTTTACCTGATTTTAATAGTTGGAGCCCCTTTCTATGGAGGCTCTTGCCTTTTGGCTTGGGTTGTTTGCTGCATCACCGGCATATCTTTTCTTTCATTTTATCTAAGGAAAGTATGTTTTTTCATCCCAAAAAACAATTTTTTCATAGAGAAAATGAAAGGGTATTGACATACTTACTCCTCATTCTCCAATCCCTTTTTTTAAAGTTCTCCAAGGCATGATCTTTTAAAAGCTAAGACTCTTCTACTATACAAAAAAAGACAAAGATTTGTAGGTTTGATAGAGTGGGTGCTCTCAAAAGTATGTCTTCTACCAAATGACATTCTCTAGTTCCATTCTCAAACTGTTGGGAACGGGAAGCAAGTGTAAAAATACTTCAAAGAGGGATTGTCCTTTCTAAAAATCCAAAAGACAAAAGGCACAACCTACTAGTTGTTTTAATGAGGCATAAATGGAAGAATTTATCCTAGAAGCGTATGAACTAAAAAAGCTGCATGAAACCATCACAAAGGTTTATTATAAAGAACAGGGTTGTATCTAAAAGACATAGAAAAAGATCTTTGCTCATTTCTCTCCTTTTTTTTTTTTTTTTTTCGGGTAAGCAATAATTTGATTGATGCCTGAAATTTACAAAAGGGATGAAAAATCCATGATGGGTACAAAAGGTCCACAGCATAAATTGCAATGATGTGATAATTTACGCCTCCTAGAACTAGAATAATTACTAACACCACCAATCAAATACCAAAATTCATGTTCAAAACGTTACTACAAACATAAAGTTTATGAAAATAGTCATAAGACCATGAAGCAAGTACAAAATGCAAGCCAAAAATAAACTTACCCCAACCCAAGTGGATCTACACATTCCATGCCACGAGGGAATGACTGCAAATGGCTGAGCCCCGGTCTACCAATTGCAGACACCTTTCGGTCAAACTTCTGAGGAATCGGTGCTGTTCTTGTCTCCCGCATTTCACGTACTCTTCTAGCAAGCTGTGCAAGCAAATAGTATTCATCCACAGATGATGAATCATTAATAGATATAATATTGAGAAAGCATTCTCCCCGTCTAAGTTGGGGAGGGCAAGTTCCACAGTACAGAAGAAATTAATCCAAGAAACGTGATAGACAAAACTAGATTGCAGCCATCTAAATGCATAAAACTACTGGTTACTGATCGCCGTTTCTGAAAAAGCTTGACAAAGGCATCTAAATATACTTTTCAAATGATTTCAACAACAAGAGGGAAGATAAACATTAACAACTCTCCTAAAACAGCTAAAACTTGAAGAAACTGCTGTATAAGTCGAAAAATTGAAGCGAAATTAAAGTAACGATGTAGAAGAACCTCGTCTTCATCAACATGCTTCCAGCAATGAGGCTCCTCGCCGTCCCAGCCAGGATCATCGTCCCTACCAGAGGACCTAGCCGCCTTACCGCCGCGACCTCTAACTGCGGACGTTCGACGATAATTGGCGGAATCCTCATCACCACTTGAAATGCTCAGCATCTCGACCTCCGAATCGTCATCGTCGTCGACAACTCTCCTACCACCCTTAGGCTGCGCTTTACTGCCACTAGTTTTAGAAGAAACAGCAGCTGCAGAAGCCGATTTCCGGGAGTGAGCCGGCGGTCGGACGTAATTAGCAACGGGCTTGCCAGATTTAGAGACATAATTGACATCGCGCTGTTTTTGCTCCTTGAGAGCCATCCGCAGCAGTTCATCCTCATCCAGGTCGTCGCTGTCGGTGGACATTTTCGCCGGATTCTGATTCAGTATCACCGGAAGATTGAGAATTAAGAGTAGATCTGGAAATCAGTGGTAAAAGCCTCAAATCAATTGGAATTTGGAATTTTGAATTGGGAATTGGGAATTGAATATGAACAGCGCCCGAGGAAGTAAGAACAAAAAATGGAAGGAAGATGAAATCGAAGCACCAAATGAAGAAGCCGTCTTTTCTCTTCACCGGAGGGACACGTGGCACGTACACAAAAATACCCTTAAATCGGTACAAATTAATGATTCTTGTTTTTTTTTTTTTTTTTTTTACAGATTTTTAGTTAAATAAAATAATTAAATAAATAAACAGTTTTGGACCTATACTTTTATCAAAATAAGAATTTATTATAATTCTTTTTAATATATATATATATATATATATATAAATATGATAATTGAGTTAATAAATTTTAGTATTTAATAATTTAGTCCGTCCAGGATTATTGGGAGTGGTTAATTTAGTCCGTCGAAGATCATGGTATGAGACCAAAGTCCAAAGCAAAGCCATGAGAGCTTATGCTCAAAGTGGATAATATCATACCATTGTGGAGAGTCGTGATTCCTAACATGGTATCAGAGTCATGCCCTAAATTTAACCATGTCAATAGAATCCTCAAATATCGAACAAAGAATTGTGAGCCTCGAAGGTGTAGTCAAAAGTGACTAAAGTGTCGAACAAATGGTGTACTTTGTTCAAGGGCTCCAAAGAAAAGAGTTGAGCCTCAATTAAAGAGAGACTATTTCCCACGTTGATTAATCTAGTGGAAAATCATGTGTTTATAAGTGAGGAATACTATCTTCATTGGTATGAGATCATTTGGGGAAGCCCAAAGCAAAGCTCAAAGTCGACAATATCATACCATTGTGGAGAGTCGTGATTCCTAACATAGTCGGTATATCTTAAAATTTTATAATATTGGAAAAAAAAATCAATTTGTCAATTTTTATTATATTATAACCTAAGATTAGTTTTAATCGTTAAAATAATTATTTGTAATTTAAAGTAATTTAGATATAATAACTAAAATAGACATACTATTAAAATTTGCATATAATTTTAAAAATTTTAAGTTCTTAAATAATTATTTAGATAGATATATGATTTTGACTTAAATTTATATATTGTTTGATATAGATTATTGGTTGAGTATAAGAAAAATAGGTGCCGAAAAAATAATTTTGATATTAATTAAAGAAAAATAGTTGCATTGTACGATTCAATTTGAAAAATTATGATATAAAATTTGTTTTTTTTTGGAGAAAAATATGTGTAAAATTATGTGTAGAACGTGCGCACTCGGTTGAGTAGGACATGTATCACACAAGTATAGAGTCATTTGTCGAACGCTAGAAAAAGAAGGAAAAACAAGTTGCACGCCTGAATAGTTGGGATTCAAAGACCCATTGGATTCATCTTGAGCCAATAACCCGTGCATCACGACCCGACCTTATCCACTTGAACTGACCCAGTTACGTGCGAGCACCCTCTCTACTGTAGGCGTGAAGGAGCGAGTGAATCCCTTTTTCATTCCTTCGACTCTCGTTCGTTTGTTTTTCGCCCCAGTTTCGATACTGACACTATTTCAGTGTGAATCAAGACCTACCAGAGAAGTTCTGAAATTTTTGGGCCCATAATCAGTGAGAAATGAAACTTGAAAAAAGCATGCACCGACTAGGTAAATAGCCATTCAGAATTTTCTCAAGCAATGTTTGTAGGGATCGCTAGGACGTACTAGCATGCGAGCATATCTTTCCTTTAGTAGGTGGAATGTGCACGTTTAGGACTCTAGAATGGCAATTTGGATGAGAATACTATGTATGTTAAGAAAAATTACCAAAATACCCCTACGATGAGAATTAATGATCCACGACGATTTTAATGTTTTCCATTGTGATAGAATGGAGGATGGGATATTGTAGTTTGTGCTCAGAGCGATTAGTGGATGCTATCTCCTCATTGAACTTATATGAATGCATGATATAATATGTTTAGTTCTAGGGATATTGTAGAGCGTGTTTATTTGAATAAAGCTAAGACTAGGGCATTAGAGTTAGATCGGCTAGATGATGACCTAGGTTAGAACGCCCTAGTAGACTAAGCACCTTAGAATCATGAGCGACAATCAAGGGGTATAGACCTAGTGCACCCGGACTAATAAAGACTCGGAGAGTCGGAAGATAGTAGTCTAGAGTAAAAAGTCCATGTTAAGCCACTTAGTCGTCCTAGGAACCTAGTAGACCATCTCAACACCCAAGGTGACCAAAATGATATTTAGATTATGTCTTCGATGCTTTAGGTGATCAATAGGAATATCTCCCTAACAAAGCATGCATGAGTCAACCAAGTTAAGATTAAGGCACTAAAGCCAAAGTGGTTTACACGTTGACCTAGCTCAATACATTTCTAGTAGATTGAGCATTCTAGGATCGTGAGTGGAGATTAGAGGTCTAGACATGAGTACACTCAGGGATTGGATTAGCCCCAAGAAGCTAGTCCCGATAAGATTTAAACTACCTAGCTAGATGTCTCTAAGAACCTAGTAGACCTCCACGACATCGAGGAATGACTAATGTAGCTCACCAGGCTGTTAGGAGTATGAATGATGTTACCAGAGTCTCCACCTCCTATCTCCTCTAATTCACACTTAGTGCTAGCAACACCACCAAGTGGTAGTAGTTTAGGCACGATCGAGCTATGTCTAGGCCAAATAGGGCAATATGTCGAGGTGGCTAGATGCCCAACCTTATGGAAAATGGCTAATGGCCTCCTAATCAAGGTCACTATGTTTTAAAAAAAACTGCCCCATTGTAGGACTATGTAGGTTGATACATTAACTCGCCAACACACGAGGTCATTCCCTTCAAAATAGGGTAACTTTATGGTCATGTGGAAAGGTTCACCAACTAACGCTCCATGAATCATGTTCAAATTATTAGACACCTTACTATCCCATTAGATTACTCAAGATATCGGTCCTTCACTACATAGACAAGACAATCTATCTAAGTCAAAGAACAAAAAGGTCGAAAAAATGTCACGACCCGATTTTCAAGACTTTGAATTTCGTACCGTGACTACAAAAACAAGACAAAAGCAAATAGACCCAAAAATTAAAATCGAAAACAATACAAAAAAGTTGTCGTTCAAGTTATTTACAAGCGGGGAACGAGAATGTGATACAAATTATTACAAATGACAACCCACAAAAATACAATCTAATTAACGTCTTAGGTCAAAACCTCTCTATAATAGTGTAGCTCCTGAGCACCTCCCCACCTCGACTAGTACTTGAAAAAGAAAAGGAGAAAGGGGTGAGTATAAAAATACTCTCATTGCATCCAATTCCTAGTAGGTTTCCACGGGCTTTTCTCAAGCTCTAAAAGGTTCCCTTATATGTCGTAAATGCTATCAAGGCATGGGTCCGTTACCACATTCTCTAGGGTCAAACATCACGAATCTTCAACCCTTGTAGGTCCTAATCCTCTCTCACGGGATTAAAATTTAGTTTAAAACACAGAAGTGTGCTATAAAATTTGTGAACATTCGTTCGTAATATTTAAATTCAAAAAGAAAAGAAAATATATTTGAAAGTAAATATTATATTATTATTGCAATGTGTGGTACAATAGGAAGTATAGGAAGGTTTTTATTTAATGAAAGCCATAGATGATAGAAGCAAATAGATGAGATTATATGATATGGTCGTCTCCTTTATTGAACTTAATTCAAATGCCTTTGTTTATTTATTCTTTTTCCTGCAAAACAAACATGAAGCTTAGCCTCAAATATATGCATATGTTCGAGTAATTATATGTATATCGTAATATACTCACCTTATAATGAGTCCTTATTGGCCTAGTAGTAGTAAGGCGATGGTGGGGGAGGAGGCGACTTGTACACGGGCGACGGTGGTGGAGGAGACTTCTTTGGTTCTGGTTGGGGTGGCGACTTCTTTGGCGGTGGTGGAGGAGACTTCTTTGGCGGTGGCGGTGGAGGAGACTTCTTTGGCGATGGCGGTGGAGGGGACTTCTTTCGTGGTGGCGGTGGAGGAGGCGATTTCTTCGGTGCTGGTGGAGGGGGTGGCTTCTTTCGTGGAGGTGGTGGCGGAGGAGACTTCTTTACCTCTGGTGGAGGGGGTGTCTTTTTTGGTGGAGGAGACTTCTTTGGCGACGGTGGTGGAGGAGATTTGTATTCGTCGTCTTTCTTAGGAGGTGGAGGCGAGTATTTGACAGGTGGTGGAGAAGAGTATTTGACGGGTGGACAAGGAGAGTAGTAAACAGGTGGTGGAGGAGAATAGTACTCGTCGTAGCCTTCAGCAGATGTGGATGATAAGCTTAAAGCTACCACGAAAACTGCGATAACAAGATGAACAATGATAGACGGAGGACTCATTTTTGCTTCTACTTTGAGTTTTCTTAATTCTGATTTTGAATTGAACCTTTCTCGACCTTTATATAGATTTAAGGTTCTTGATTACTCCTCCAATACTAATTAAAGAGAGCGTAGAATTTGAAAGATTATATTTAATTGATGATTTATGTTTGTCGTAATTTAGTTAATTTGTGAATAACCTATAAAAAATTATTGAAAACAACTTATTTAAAAATAAAAAAAAAAGGAGAGGTTATAATATATTTTCCATAATATTAAGAAATTTGTAGAAATTAAAGTTAATTCCCTCAATATTATATCATTATATCCCCCACTATTTTTATTATTCACCGAACGAAGAAAAAAAAAAACTACTTTGTAATTTTTTAAATATCTTTAAAATAAAAATAAAATTACAAAAATACAGTTTTGGATAGAAACCGTTAATTTTTTATTTTTTTATTTTTTTTTGTATAAAAAAACTCTTTTAACTTAATGAAAAAAAAAATCAAGAATACCCTTTTAATATAAAAAAAAATATTTAGAAAATACTCTTCCTTCCTTTACTCCGACCACATCTAGGGTTCCTCGAA
>NW_019268521.1:692920-699270 GCF_002738365.1 Cucurbita moschata
ATGTGATACAAATTATTACAAATGACAACCCACAAAAATACAATCTAATTAACGTCTTAGGTCAAAACCTCTCTATAATAGTGTAGCTCCTGAGCACCTCCCCACCTCGACTAGTACTTGAAAAAGAAAAGGAGAAAGGGGTGAGTATAAAAATACTCTCATTGCATCCAATTCCTAGTAGGTTTCCACGGGCTTTTCTCAAGCTCTAAAAGGTTCCCTTATATGTCGTAAATGCTATCAAGGCATGGGTCCGTTACCACATTCTCTAGGGTCAAACATCACGAATCTTCAACCCTTGTAGGTCCTAATCCTCTCTCACGGGATTAAAATTTAGTTTAAAACACAGAAGTGTGCTATAAAATTTGTGAACATTCGTTCGTAATATTTAAATTCAAAAAGAAAAGAAAATATATTTGAAAGTAAATATTATATTATTATTGCAATGTGTGGTACAATAGGAAGTATAGGAAGGTTTTTATTTAATGAAAGCCATAGATGATAGAAGCAAATAGATGAGATTATATGATATGGTCGTCTCCTTTATTGAACTTAATTCAAATGCCTTTGTTTATTTATTCTTTTTCCTGCAAAACAAACATGAAGCTTAGCCTCAAATATATGCATATGTTCGAGTAATTATATGTATATCGTAATATACTCACCTTATAATGAGTCCTTATTGGCCTAGTAGTAGTAAGGCGATGGTGGGGGAGGAGGCGACTTGTACACGGGCGACGGTGGTGGAGGAGACTTCTTTGGTTCTGGTTGGGGTGGCGACTTCTTTGGCGGTGGTGGAGGAGACTTCTTTGGCGGTGGCGGTGGAGGAGACTTCTTTGGCGATGGCGGTGGAGGGGACTTCTTTCGTGGTGGCGGTGGAGGAGGCGATTTCTTCGGTGCTGGTGGAGGGGGTGGCTTCTTTCGTGGAGGTGGTGGCGGAGGAGACTTCTTTACCTCTGGTGGAGGGGGTGTCTTTTTTGGTGGAGGAGACTTCTTTGGCGACGGTGGTGGAGGAGATTTGTATTCGTCGTCTTTCTTAGGAGGTGGAGGCGAGTATTTGACAGGTGGTGGAGAAGAGTATTTGACGGGTGGACAAGGAGAGTAGTAAACAGGTGGTGGAGGAGAATAGTACTCGTCGTAGCCTTCAGCAGATGTGGATGATAAGCTTAAAGCTACCACGAAAACTGCGATAACAAGATGAACAATGATAGACGGAGGACTCATTTTTGCTTCTACTTTGAGTTTTCTTAATTCTGATTTTGAATTGAACCTTTCTCGACCTTTATATAGATTTAAGGTTCTTGATTACTCCTCCAATACTAATTAAAGAGAGCGTAGAATTTGAAAGATTATATTTAATTGATGATTTATGTTTGTCGTAATTTAGTTAATTTGTGAATAACCTATAAAAAATTATTGAAAACAACTTATTTAAAAATAAAAAAAAAAGGAGAGGTTATAATATATTTTCCATAATATTAAGAAATTTGTAGAAATTAAAGTTAATTCCCTCAATATTATATCATTATATCCCCCACTATTTTTATTATTCACCGAACGAAGAAAAAAAAAAACTACTTTGTAATTTTTTAAATATCTTTAAAATAAAAATAAAATTACAAAAATACAGTTTTGGATAGAAACCGTTAATTTTTTATTTTTTTATTTTTTTTTGTATAAAAAAACTCTTTTAACTTAATGAAAAAAAAAATCAAGAATACCCTTTTAATATAAAAAAAAATATTTAGAAAATACTCTTCCTTCCTTTACTCCGACCACATCTAGGGTTCCTCGAACAATGTGATATCTCACACCAGGTAAATCCTTAACCCTTCTCCCTCTTACTAAGACTACAGAATGTTCTTGTAAATTATGGCCAACACCAAATATATAAGCAGTGATTTCAAATCCCGAGGCTAAGCGTACTCTGGCAACTTTACATAAGGCAGAATTTGGTTTTTTGGGGGTGATAGTGGAAAAGTTGATAGATAAGTCACCCTTACTGCCACTCGACAGAACCGTATATGAGATTTTCACCTTATATGGCTGCTTGTTCAATTCTTTCGAAGTCATTGGATCCTTTTTCTCGTTCGAGAATCTCCTCCCCTCTTTCGGTTTTTTTAAACTTTCATTAATACCCATAAATATAAATTTTTTAAGTGGGAGATGATTTAAAACGTCAATGATATTAATGATACTTTTAAAATAAAAAATTAGAAGAATATTAATGAAATATTTTAAAAGTTTTGAAAAATTAAAGTTTAAAGGTATTTTTAAAATAAAAATACTCATTGTTTTCCATCAAAATTAACGAAATGAGTTAAAAATTTAAAGGTATTATTGAAATTTTTGAAATTTTTTCGAGAATAAGTAAAAGAATATTTTTGTCTAAAATTTGATGGTGACGTACAAATTTATCCTAACGGTCTAGAAGTGAGTATTAATGAATACCGTTAAATTAGTTAATGTTGGTAATGAGGCATCGAGACAATATTAAAATTTGAAGAATGGTAATACGCAATGGGTAATACTTTTGACTTTGTGTTGGATGGACTCTCAATTTATTGCGATGGTGTGTCTTGCACACAATTGCTAAGTTTTAAAAACATTACTCATTCTTGTGGAAGAGTAGGGGTGTACATGGTCCGGGTTAGGTTGGGTTGAGAGATTTTTTTGACCCAATCCAAAAGTTCGGGTTAGTTGGATTGGTAATTAACCCGTACGAGTGTACATGGTCCGGGTTGGGTTGGGTTGGGTTGGGAGATTTTTTTGACTCAATCCAAAAGTTCAGGTTGGTTGGATTGGTCATCAACCCAATCCGAAACTTTCCACATCTAATGAAAGAAATTAAAAATAATAAAATAACAAAAAAAAATAAATTAAAAATAATAAAATAATAAAATAATATAAAGGAAATTAAAAAGAAACGGTATATATTAAGAAAAATTAAACAAAGAAATTAAAAATAATAAAATAACGAACCTCTCTTACAAACCTATTAATACGGAATAATTCTTAATATATTTTATATACTTTATTTGGCTTGGGTCAACCCGAAGGTTTTACTCACGAACCCGAAACCGAACTGATTCAGTTCGGGTTAAAAAAAAATGAACCCAACCCTACCTGAAATGTTTATCCAACCCAACCCAACCCTTATAATTCAGGTTGGGTTGGTCCAGGTTGTCGAGTTGAATGTACACCCCTATGGAAGAGTCACTACTACTGTAATACTCGAGTAAAATAGGTGTATATGAATAAATCGAGATGAAAATATGCTAAAAGAAAAGGTAAAATCTTCTACCCGACTCGTCACTCCTATGTCACGACCTTACTTTGAGCTAAAAATCATTTTTTAAAAAAATCTGAATATTAAAAATACTGAGTAAGAAACTCCCCTATTGAGGTCGAATATGTAACTCATTGTATAACTAATCAAACAAAATCGAGGGACCTTAGTAGTTAATTATTCGGAACATACAACATGTAATTTTCTCACGGAAACTGTTTTCAGCAATCACTCCTCACAGTGATCACTAATAGCTGGTTAACAAGTGTCCCGCTTGGCAGTTCGATGTTAGTTGGAGAATACATTTTCTAACGATTTCAGGTCAATTTCATGACTAATTCGGCTTGGATCTTATATGCTCGAACCTTCCCTACAAATTTCAATTGAAACATTGTTGACTTTGTGTAAGGACGACTATCATACATACTTCAAACTTATTTAGGATTGAAAATAACATTAAATTTTAATTTAATTTATACATCATTGAGATGATGTCTTGCACACTAATGCTAAATTTTAAAAACATGGATTTTATTATTTTTTTTTCAACGACTCATTCTTATATACACGAGGGTCGCTGCTGAAGCGTTATTATACTGGAGTAAAAGAATGACACATGAATGAATCGAGATCACATGTAACGATCCTAATTTTCTACAGGCTTAGAGTCGCTATCATATGCATGACATATCGTTTTTATGAGAAAACATTCATTTAAAACGACTTCATAACGATGTCATGGACTTATACGTTTACGAAAATATCTTAAAACAATACAAAGAAAATATTCAAAGTAAATTAAAATAAAGCCAAGAAAATATTGAAATAACAATGTCCTACATTAATCTAAGATATACGAAAATAAATGCAATTAACCTATGTAGGTTTCATTGTCTTTGATGCGATGTTGTTGTCAAATGTACGGGGTTTTCTTGCCTTTACTTGAAATATAAAAGTAGCACAAGGCTTGAGTAAATTAAAAAAATACTCATTAAATGACTTCACTATTAGGACCGGAGAATGCAAACACATGCAATCATGAACTGAGACTTATCATTTAAAATCATAGTGTCTTAGGTGGCCTCCAGTTTGGGCATATTGGATGTGTAATACTTCTCTACACACGACCCACACGTGTGAGCGTAGGCCCACTAGACAGGCTCGCACACTCCCAGGCTTGCTGGTCGGGCTAGTTGGCTGTAGCCGGACGTCCGGAGTTACAGCGACCAACGTGCATCATGTCAAACATGATGGTCATCTCATCATCATAATATAGGCATCCGTACCCATTATAAAATGGGAGGTATCTCGATGCATATGAACATATATAGTATGCATGAGGTCCCTATACTCTTTATCTTAAACCATTCATGCAGCACAACCCCATACATTCCTCACGTATTACCCTAGGTAACATGCATGCATAAACTTTCATACACTACATCATTCATAACATTACTTACGAGCTATGCATCAGTAAACTCCTCACTGCCATACATGTCATAATATGTCATACATTTCATTGTCAAGCATATCCATGTCATAATGCAACATGACATCTCATACATACATACATATATATCATCGTAACATGAGATATCATCATAATGTATTACATCGTCGTACATCTCATGTCAATAACATAACATATCCTCATAACACATCATATCAAACAGATGACACGTGAAAGGGTCACTGACACGTGTCATTATACATAAGACAATTCTTCCGACTGAGCCGATAATAAGACCAATTACTTAGATAGTCTTAACCGATCGAAATTTAATGCGGTGAAGACTCGTTGTTAATACTAAATAAATTTGAAAAGTAAAGACTTGTGTGTGTATATATATGGATAGTCGTGCACTTCTTAAGCTACAATAGAGAGTCCATTCTCTACGCAAAGTCAAAAGTAGTAAACTTGTACGTCACCCTTCAAACCTTAAATTGCCTTTTTATTTTCTTAATTACATTAAAGTTTCTATTTATCTTTAAAAAAAATTATTTAATTTTTTTTTAATAATACCTTTAAATTTTAAAAAATATTCATACCCGAAACTGTTAGTATTTTTGTTTTGAAAATATTTTTGAATTTTAAAATATTTCATTAATATCCTTCTAATTTTTTAAATTAATTTTAAAAAATACCCTTGAAATAAAATTTTAAATGCATGGTTAACATCTAACCTTTATATACATACATGTATGTATCTATACATGCATACATAGAATTGTATATACACAGAAAAATCATCTACTGATATGAACTACGACCAAGAAATTTTCATATCTCAAGATCCAATTAGAAGGACGAGAGCCAAGAAGTTACAACAAACCTTGTACACTTATATTCAAATTATGGTGAGCTCATCAAAGAAAATTCTAGCAGACGTTGGAGACCTCCATTATATGTTGTGTAAAGTTGAGTTTCAAGAAAGAGATGCATTAAATGCACTTTAAGTTGCATTTAATGAACTCAACTAAAATTTATCGAACTAGTCCAAAAATGACAAATAACAAATAAGCACATTTCATTTATTGCATTATTTAATTATAATTTAAATATTTATTTGTTTTTAATATAGAAGTTAAGGTTATATTATAACCTACATAAGTTACCGTATTCCACCATTAACTAGTCATTTTAATATGGAGGTTATGGATATTTCTCATTTAGTAGCAAATTTAATTTAGAATTTCTATTTTTTTTTTAGCTATGTTGAGAGCTAATATCTTCTTTGCAAATTCTTGTGTTTAGAACTTGCATGCTAGAGTCATTCAAGTGGTAGTGATCAAACCTCTTGTGGAGTGATTCGAATCACGAGTTTAAAAACAAGTTTTTTTTACTCTTGATTTTGATCGTCAAGGTAATCTGTTTCATACTTTTCTTTAAGTTTATCATATCATCTATCTTATTAATCCTCTTCAAAAAAAAAAAATAATAATAATTTTTTTAAAAAAATGTAAGGGTATTAAAGAGTATTATATATATATATATATATATATATATATATATATATATATATATATATATATATATATATATATATATATATATATATAT
>NW_019268521.1:700678-725765 GCF_002738365.1 Cucurbita moschata
TATATATATATATATATATATATATATATATATATATATATATATATATATATATATATATATATATATATATATATATTGAAGTTAAAAGGGTATTTTTGAAATTTTTTGGAGAGTTAATGGTAAACGTGTTTTTGTAATTTTTTATTTTATTTTAAAGATATTTAAAAAATTACAAAGTTTTTTTTTAGATAAGTTGTTTTCAATATTTTTTAATTCAATTTATTAAGTATTATGCTGTGTATGTTCTTTATTAGACGGGTTTAACATTCACAAATTGCAACCGAACTAAATTAACAATAATGTTACAACATAAATGATTAATTAAATATTAATCTTTCAAATTCTACTCCTCGATTGAGTAATATTAATGTTTTGAATTAAATTACAATTTATAACGAATTAGTTAGTATTGGAGGAGTAATCAAGAACCTTAAATCTATATAAAGGTCGAGAAAGGTTCAATTCAAAATCAGAATTAAGAAAACTCAAAGTAGAAGCAAAAATGAGTCCTCCGTCTATCATTGTTCATCTTGTTATCGCAGTTTTCGTGGTAGCTTTAAGCTTATCATCCACATCTGCTGAAGGCTACGACGAGTACTATTCTCCTCCACCACCTGTTTACTACTCTCCTTGTCCACCCGTCAAATACTCTTCTCCACCACCTGTCAAATACTCGCCTCCACCTCCTAAGAAAGACGACGAATACAAATCTCCTCCACCACCGTCGCCAAAGAAGTCTCCTCCACCAAAAAAGACACCCCCTCCACCAGAGGTAAAGAAGTCTCCTCCGCCACCACCTCCACGAAAGAAGCCACCCCCTCCACCAGCACCGAAGAAATCGCCTCCTCCACCGCCACCACGAAAGAAGTCCCCTCCACCGCCATCGCCAAAGAAGTCTCCTCCACCGCCACCGCCAAAGAAGTCTCCTCCACCACCGCCAAAGAAGTCGCCACCCCAACCAGAACCAAAGAAGTCTCCTCCACCACCGTCGCCCGTGTACAAGTCGCCTCCTCCCCCACCATCGCCTTACTACTACTAGGCCAATAAGGACTCATTATAAGGTGAGTATATTACGATATACATATAATTACTCGAACATATGCATATATTTGAGGCTAAGCTTCATGTTTGTTTTGCAGGAAAAAGAATAAATAAACAAAGGCATTTGAATTAAGTTCAATAAAGGAGACGACCATATCATATAATCTCATCTATTTGCTTCTATCATCTATGGCTTTCATTAAATAAAAGCCTTCCAATCCTTCCTATTGTACCCACACATCGCAATAATAATATAATATTTACTTTCAAATATATTTCTTTGCTTCTATTCTCCCTTTTATTTTCTTGTCAATTCATATATTAATAGAATTAAATATTTAGTTTATTGATAATTCAACGAACATTCATAAAAAGAATCATGTAGTACTCAAACGGAGAGATTGTTGTGTTTTTAAATACAATAAAACAAATAACGGAAACAAAAAGAACAAGTTGGAAGGACAGTTTCTTTGAACGGTAGAATCTGAATAAGTTGGTAATTGTCACCATAATTATCACTAGATTTTTGTTTCTTTTGAGGTCCGCCTCTGAGCCTCTTTGGTTATGATGGTAAGTTCGATGACCTATTTTTCTTACACCTTGGTGGCATTCTTCTAGGTCTCCTTGGTCGAGATGATAAGTCTGACAAACCACACCAATTTGTAGGTTGCTCTTTGCTGACCGATGTAGCCTCTGATTTCTTCTTAGCTCTATTATTTGATTCGTTCTTCTCTCGACCTACTAATTTCTTCTTCCCTTCCTTACCTTTAATGCCATTAGATGGGTTGATGGTCTTTCATTAGTATTCAATTTTACCTTCATCAATAAGACTCTGTTTCTATTGAATATCATGAGGAACGAGCCAACTAATTCTACTCTTGTAATATACCTTGGTCAGTAGATATTAATTTCCATTCTTGCTTACAATCCATCCTCGCTAGCACTCATTCGACAATCGTTCCTCTCTCTAATCGATGTGGGATCTCACAATTCACCCCCTTTCAAGGCCCAACATTCTCACTAGTACCCCAGCCGATGTCCACCCCCTTCGAGGCTCAACATCCTCACTGGCACACCGTTCAATGTCTGGCTCTGATATTATTTGTAAGAGCCTAAGTCTGGCTCTAATATCATTTGTAAGAGTCAAAGTCTACTGCTAACAGATATTGTCCTCTTTAGATTTTTCCTCTTTCGGGGCCCAACATTCTCGCTAGCACACCACCCGATGTCCACCCCCTTCGAGTCTCAACATCTTTACTGACACACTATCCAATGCGATGACTCTGATATCATTTGTAAGAGCCCAAATCCACCGGTAACCGATATTGTCCTTCTGAACTTTTCCTTTCAAACTTCTCTCAAATATTTTAAAACACATCTATTAAGAAGAAATTTTCACCCTTTTGTCTTGCTTTTGCCATTGACACATGAAACATGAACATAAGAACAACTAACCGTCACTCCGTTAAAGAAAGGAAGATATCCATTCCAAGTCTTCGCCATGAATGTGTTAGGGCTCAACCATCCAAGTACCAAATATATATATATATATCTATATATATATATATATCTATATATATCTATATATATATATGATTACCTTGAATTCTCTCCCCCTTCTATATATTTTCACTTGCTCCATCGACTACTTTGCCAGCCTGAAATCACAAATATAACAGCCATGCCATATGATGCATTATCATCTCTCATGATCTTACAACACAAAGCGTTAGAAAAGGCTAAACTTACACGGCAAGGCCATTTATTATCAAATTCATTGGAATGTAGAAATTAGTTGCGAACAAACTAAGAACAAATGCAGGGAGAGAAATCTAAATGATCAAAGAGATCTTTGGAACAAACATAATTTAACAAAAATATCCAATAATGGGATGTTGATGAAAAGACTTATTGGCAAAAACAGAATCCAGGTTCTGAGTTTCTGTGCATTTGAAAGGAGGGTTTATACAGAATTAAGAAAACGAACGAGAGGATGCGGGCTGCAAGACGAATTGACGCACGTTCTTTCAATCATCATCCAGAGGCCGTCTTCTTTTGCTGAAAGACGACTGCAAAGATTGGAACGCCCACACCAATGCTGAATGCAGTGAGTACTGCAAGCGTCATGGTCAGCTTCTGATGTTTCATCCTGTCCAAGTTGTACATATGCTTGGCGTGCAAATAGTATGGTTCATCATGTCCATGAGCATGTCCTCCCATTCTCTTCACACCAGTTGAGTGAAACCCTCTATTAGCTGCAGCACGAGATCACATTTAACCATTATTTTTTGGATTTCGAAACCTCAATTCATACATGACCATTATCAATTCAGAGAAATGGACAGATTATTATCTATGAAACACAAAAATATCGTTTACTAAAAAATACGCATTTTTTTTTCAAATGCATAATTTTCATAGCAGAAAACTTAAAAGACAAGAAGAAACTTATACCGTTTATATTCTAAAAAGTACATGAGCGATGTTTTATGATGCTAAGATTTGTTAATTGTGGCCTTTGTTACTATTTATATCCATCATAATTGTTCCATACGTGCCTAACAAGGGTTGAAATCACATCAACTTTATACCACTAGTATATGATACAAATCTATGATGGTGACGAATGTCAAGGACACTTTACCTTATCCAAAGCAACAATGCTTCTAAGAGTATTAGCACGAGGCCGCTCTGTAATAATCAAGAATTTCGAAGAGGCAAAATTTTGTTGGGACAGAACCCAGAACTAAAATCTCCAACAAATTTGCAGTATTTATTTATGACAAGGAATTTTGAAATATGTGACAGCATGATTTTCCATGGAAGTAAGCTTCGCAATAGACATTACTACACGTGATCTAACTTTTTGGATGAAACATTAGTGTGCAATAGGCAATCCAGCATCCATCGCTAAAACCAGAATTGTAAGTAAATAAAAATATTTAAATGTTTCTAATGAAAAACCGAACTTTCATTGAGAGAAAATATGAAAGATAGGTCTAAAGAAAGAACCCACAACACCTATAAAAACCGTATCCGACCTAAGTATATAGAACTTAATGGATAAATCAAGAAAAATTTAGTCACATACACTCACAGACAATCTAAATAAATAGAACACAATGGATAATTCAAGAAAAACTTGGTCACATACACTCACGGAAAAACATTGAACCTAATGCAGGACCATACCTCACTCAAAAGCCTCTCAAACCCTCTAAAAATTCTTTAGTTCGTTTCTCCCTAAAGCCCATAAATAATAGTGCACACCCAGCATGCCACAAAAAGCTTTCTTATTCGCAAGAAGGAGAGTGAAGAAGAAACTCCTCGGTCATATCTCTGCAACCTTTGTATCTAGTTAAACTCAAACCAAACCCATCTAACAACCGGCTCTAAACTGTAAGCACATCATTACACAACCGAAGAATATGACTCAGATCCTCCTCCGCCACCCTCTTGCAAATGAAGCAACACCAAAGCCCCACCAAGTTGGGTTCCCTCCTCAAAACACTACCTAAGGTATTGATTCTACCATGGAGAACCTTCTAGATAAAAAAAAAAAGAACTTAACCATCTTCAAAATTTTCACCTTCCACAACCAGTCAAACACTCAAAGGAGAATGGTTCACATGACAAAGAAAAAAGGATTTACACAAGAACTCTTCAAAAGAACAAGGACTCCAAAATACAAACATAGCTTCCCACAAAGTTACAACGGAAGTCCCCAGTCATCGATAGGAGATTGATGACATCTAGCATTTCCCTGTCAGATAAAGGACGACCAAAACCCAGCAACAGAGGAGACAAAGGCTAAGACAACACTACCACACCAAAACGATCCCTCATCGATATAACTAGTATAAGTTACAGACTACAAAGCGAAGGGATTTATCCCCCATCACTTATCCTCCCAAAAAAAAGGGCCCTCCTTATCCCCATCTGAGTTACAAAAATAAAGAGAGAAAAAGGATTCTACTCTACAATACCCTCCAAGGACCTACGATGCAATCCAAAGTAATGACTCTATTGCTATGGTGCAAAAAAATTGATATTCATAGAAATTTAGTCCTTCAACAGCCAGAAAAAGAAAGAAACCTATAAAGAGAGAGATCCACCCAACTACGGAAAATGAAACACAAGCAAGCCCTTCCAAAGAATTGCAGAACCAAAGACAGAATCATTTCTCCCCATACTAACAAAAAAACCATACCAAAGACACAACAGCCACATATCTTATGTTCCACTATCAAACAAAGGACAATAAAACCAAGAGCAAGAGTGGAGAAGTTTCCAAAAGAAGGTAAGACTGAAATCATCAAATGAGTCCTCATTGAGTATAGTTGGAGCAAAGGGGGGTCTATACCTCAACGACTTATCCTCCATGTATACTTAAGTATCAGACCCATCGTTGAAAACAGAAAAACCCTCAAATGTAGCTTTCCATAGATTTCTAGAGGACCCTTTCAAACCCTAGCTAGAGGACCATTGGAAGGTGGACCATGCTTACTAACAATAACCTTATACCACAAGATGTCAATCTCCCGAGGAAATGCTATGTAGCCAACAAGACTTCATCTCAAGCCCTCTAGTTATCAATGCCTAAGCCCCTTAAAATCAACCAACTTGGACACCACCTTCTACTGGACTAAATTTACACCTTTACCCTCATCGGTCATTCTTCCTATACAAAATGACTCATAAACTTCTCTAATCTTTTGTTGATTGAGACAAGGGCCCTAAACAAAGAGAGGAAGTAAGGCGAGATCCACTCAAAACTAGACAAAAGTTAGACTGCCTCCTATAGAAGAAAAACTCATGTTCCATTAGAAGAGACACATTTACATCGTTTCCAAAACAACAAAGTTCTAAGATTGTGTCCTACGCATAAATTTTACTTTCTGATAATCCTTGGTTGTCTTTTTCAGCTGATTCTTTTTTGTTACTGTCGTTCTTTTACAACTCCTTAAGTTTACTTGCATTTTGATTCATGATTTGATTGTCCCATTATTTAAAGCTGTCTTAGAAAAACCTAGTACTACACTGCTATGAATTTGTAAAAAATTGTAGCAAGTTAAAATCATGTGCAAAAATTGTAAAACGTAAGGTTTAGTAAATCTAAATTGCTAGCTAGCAAGTAACAAAACCTGATTTCACCAACAATGATTCTGATGACTTCAGCAGCTTTGCGCATGATTTCACTCCATTGACCATGGCCATTTTCTCTGCTAGCAGTTAGTTCTCCCTTTTGCTGATTTGCTCAACCAATAGTTCCTTTACAAGGAAGATAATTTTAATAAATTCACAGTATACAAATGATTACTAAAGGCTACTCGTGTGTGCCGGGAGTGAAGGAGCTCATTGCCACAGGGAAACCAAAAAACGAATTGATCTGAAACACTATTCATGATTAAAAACAAGTTTGACCCAAAAAAAAAAAACATGAATTGTAAATAGTTAATTTGGGATGTGTGCTGAAGCACCACTGTTTTTGAAGGATTATGACATATGATACTCAGCCAAACCTATAAAAGGCTAATGAATAATCGGAAGCTCTAAAGAGCCATAAGCAAATTAGAAAAATGAAAACAAACAATTAAATACAAACGGATACAAATCCCAGACCTCTTCGAATAACACTAGATGGGATGTATAACAAAAAGGAAATCATAAAAATCTTCATCCTTGTCATCTGCTTCGTATAAATACATCAAACTATAAAGCAACTATCACATTCTTCATTTCAGATCATTAAAAGATGCAATTAACAAAACATCCACAAAATCCAGAAGAAAATCCACAGATCTGAACGACAGGAAAGGAAACAACAAAATTCCATCCGAAACAGATCCTAAAGATTAGTTTCCCTTCAATATGAAATCGATCACGACAATTGCAAAAAATGAGAACGAAAGGGGAAAAAACAAAGCATAAGTTAAAAATCAAAGTCCGATCAAGAAACGAGAAACAATCATGAAATCAGATGAACAAAAAAACAGAGCAAATTGTTGGCTTACAGGAATGGGTTGTCGGAAAACTGATCCCTCTTGTTCTCACGGTGACGAAGAGCGAATGAATTTTGATGTGATGAAGGGAAGCGTTTTATACACACGTCACCAATTAGGGCAACTTTACCAAAAAATAAAAATAAAATAAAATAAAAAATACCAATTTAAAAATTGCAACATTGAAAATTAAGTAAAATTATTTTTAGCTCAAATAATTAATATAACAAATTTATTTATTTATTTTCGTTAATATTTTCAATTTCACTCCTAATTTAATTTCCTAAAAAAAAATAATCTTGATGTAATAAAAAATTTACTGAGCCCTACAAAATTAACATTTGTTAATAAAATCATTATCTTTCCTTTTATTATATTACTCAAGTTTGCTCGAAGAAATTGATTTCGTTGATTTTGTCGTGAGTTTAACAGCGATACGTAACAGGTCAAAGTAGATAAGATCTGCTAATAGTATCAAAACCCTAGGTTTTTAGATTCTATAGACGAGGCGGTGCAGTGTGCCAGCGAGGTCAACTGACTCGTATATTATTTTACCTATTATTAAAAAGTCATCAAATGAAATGAAACATTCTCAAAAGTCAAACTCTATTCCTCCGTTTATAAATAAACTTAAACAACTTTGATGTGTATTAGATTTCGATTTGTTTTTATTTACGGTGTTATTTGTATTAAACGACATAAAATTTTACCATATAAATATATATATATATATATATGAAAAATTGTCTTTCAAATACCACATAGATAGTATGGAAATCGGCGTCGGATCCGGGTCTAGGTCGACCCAAACCAAATACCCGAACTGATTTTTCGCCCGAAAACGACGAACGGAGGAGATAGAAACATCATCGAGAAATCGTGGAGGGAATCAGGCGAAGAAAAAAGGATCCATCGGATCCGGGTCGACCCGAACCGAATACTCGACCCATGTCCAGTGGCCCAATACCCATCGTCAGCCCAACATCAACCCAATCCAGCTGCAGCGGCCCTCGTCGCAAACCAGAACCATGACCTGCGCCCGTCTTGCAACCCAAGTTCTCTCGGCCCAAACCCAATCTAGCCCAGTAGCCCAAGGCCCAAACTTACCTACAGCCGACGACCCATGAGCCAACTCGAATCGGTCTTCGACCTGAAGCACCGCGCGGCGTGGCTCACCCTAATGCCGCCACATGGCAACCAGCGGCACGAGCAACCTAGGCTTGGCGGTATAGCGGCGACTCTGGCGGCTCCTCGGCTGTTTTTGGCTCAGCTTGCCATTTTTAGCCCGATTTCCATCGTTCTGGACCTGTTTTCGATCCCAGTTAAGGTAATTGAGACCGTTTTAGAGTCGTATTTCACATTGTTAGTTGGATTGTTAATTAAAATGTGAAATACCAACAAAAGGTGATGAACGGTGTGATGGGAAGCGAACCCCGGCAACCTTTGGAGCAGCTCTCGAGGAACGGGAGCTTATGTTAATTAAATTAGGGAGTATTTCGGCTAAGGCCAACCAAGTAATGACTTTACTATAGGATAGGCTAAAATATTTTATGAGTTATGATGATATATGAGCTATATCGTATGGTGTCGTATAATAGTATATGATGATGTGCGAGTTATGATGATGTATGAGTTATGATGGTTGATGATGTGCTTAGTATATATATTTCGATGAATAACGTACTTGATATGCTTGATGCACTTTACGATAATATGATGAGTATGATGATTGCATGATGTTTACCTTAATATAATGATGTTTTCCATATTGAGCATGTTATATGATGATGAGTGTCATACTGCATTATGTCGTTAGATCAACATAGGACACAACCCTAAGAGTATGAAAATGATGTCAATATAAATATCCTCGAGTATGTGTTACTTAATGTAACACAGAGATGAGACTAAGGGTTGTGTCAGAAGAGATGATAAGATGAACGTTAGAGGGACCTCATGCATATTGGTTCATAAGCATAGGGATACTTCCCCTAGAGATGATGAGTGCGGACGCACATAGTATGATGATGAGTGCGAATCTGCACAATATGACGAGCAGGGTGTTCATGAGGTGCATGACGACACTATGGAGTTCCGCTAACCTCCGAACGTCGCTACAGATTAGCTTGACCAGAAGGTCTAGGGGGTGTGCGAGCGCCCTAGAGATTCACACTCGCACGTGTGGATCGTGTGTAGGGAAGTACACATCCAATTTGTCCGAGACTTGATGTCATCCCTAGATAAGCTAGAGATAGGTCCCTAAATCATGATGACATATGTTTGCATTTGCATTACCCTGTAGTGAGGCAGCTTATTGAGTATTCTTCAAAATACTCATGTTGTGTGCCACATCATTTTTCAGGTAAAATCAAGGCACATTTGTACTAAGGATGACGACATCGCGAGCAGAGACTATGACACGTGCATAGGGTAGACTCATATTTAAATTCTTAGTCTTAGGTTAGAATATGTTCTTTTGCATTTCATGGTTTCAAATTATTTTGTATTTCTTTTTATTTTTTCTCAATTTCAATATAGTATTTAAACACAAGAACATGACTGTTTTTTCGTGAGAAGAAGTTATTTTAAGCGTTTTCGGAATTTATGTTATAAATGATGTTCATTTTAAGAACTATATTTCCGCATTAGAAATGAGTACGAGACATTAGTTATTGTAAATTAACTCATGCAAGTAGGTTATATTTAATCTTTTTAATATATTATCCACGTAATTACAATAATATAGATTTGAGTCGAACTTTTTAAATGAAGGAACATAAAAGCTTTAATTTTATTGATCAATAGTATTCGAAAAACAAGATGTGTAGAAACAATTAAAAGTATCATAGATGCAATCAACAAACAAATTAAAAGGCCTTCTTCTTTGTATAACATCGATCATGATCTTCATTTGGCTATCCCCTTACTTAGGATTAGAGTACGTATGTTAACCTAAAAGTACAAAGGTGGCGGAGGTGAATTGTAAATGTACTTTGTTGGTGGTGAAGAGTAGTAGACGGGTGGTGGAAGATATTTATAGACGGGAGGAGACGAGTAAACGGGTGGTGGAAGATATTTGTAGACGGGTGGTGGAAGATACTTATAGACGGGAGGTGGAGGAGACGAGTAGACGGGTGGTGGAAGATATTTGTAGACGGGTGGTGGAGGAGAGTAGTACACAGGAGGTGGAGGAGACGAGTAGACTGGGGGAGGGGGAGATTTATAGACAGGTGGAGGAGGAGAGTAGTACACAGGGGGTGGAGGAGACGAGTAGACTGGAGGAGGAGGAGATTTATAGACAGGTGGAGGAGGAGACGAGTACACTGGAGGAGGTGGAGGAGGAGAATAGTATACAGGAGGTGGAGACGAGTAGACTGGTGGAGGGGGAGATTTATAGACAGGTGGTGGAGGAAAGTAATACACAGGAGGTGGAGGAGATGGGTAGACTGGCGGTGGTGGAGATTTATAGACAGGTGGTGGAGGAGAGTAATACACGGGAGGTGGAGGAGATGGGTAGACAGGTGGAGGAGAGTAGTACACAGGAGGTGGAGGAGACGAGTAGACTGGCGGAGGAGGAGATTTATAGACAGGTGGTGGAGGAGAGTAGTACACGGGAGGTGGAGGAGAGTAGTACACAGGAGGTGGAGGAGACGAATAGACTGGCGGAGGAGGAGATTTATAGACAGGCGGTGGAGTAGAGTAGTACACAGGCGGTGGAGGAGACAAGTAGACTGGTGGAGGGGGTGATTTATAGACAGGTGGAGGAGGAGAGTAGTACACAGGCGGCGGGGGAGACGAGTAGACAGGCGGAGGAGGTGATTTATAGACAGGTGGAGGAGGAGAGTAGTACACAGGTGGCGGGGGAGACGAGTAGACAGGAGGAGGAGGAGATTTATAGACAGGTGGAGGCGGAGAGTAGTACACAGGAGGTGGAGGAGACGAGTAGACCGGCGGAGGAGGAGAGTAGTACACAGGAGGTGGAGGAGACGAATAAACCGGTGGAGGAGGAGATTTATAGACAGGTGGAGGAGGAGAGTAGTACACAGGAGGTGGAGGAGACGGGTAGACTGGGGGAGGTGGAGATTTGTAGACAGGCGGTGGAGGAGATGGGTAGACTACTGGAGGAGGAGAGTAGTACACGGGAGGCGGTGGAGACGAATAGACGGGCGGAGGAGGAGATTTATAGACTGGAGGCGGAGGAGAAGAGTAATAGTAAAAAGGTGGAGGTAATTTATAATATGGTGGTTGAGGTGCATAGTAAACCGGCGGCAGCGGCGACTTATACATAAAAGGTGGCGGCGGAGAGTAATAGTAGCGGTAGTCTACCGCAATCGACGGCGAAAAGCTTAGAGCAACAATTAAGAATGCAACAAGAAGGGAAGCCATTGAAGAACCCATATCTTGTAATTAGGGTTTGGGCTATACTTTTAGCACTACTCCTCCTCCTTTATATAGCCACCATTTTCTTACCCCTTCAACCAAAACCAAGTCATAGTAAATTGTAAATAATTAAAAACATACATATCATTATTACATAACGAAACGCGTAATCAATAAAATATTATCAACACGACAATAAACAAAAACAAATGTGTATTTATGGAATTATTAAAAAAAGAGTTGAAATTGACCAAGTTGTTCAGGACGATTGGGAGTGAATCCGAGAATAATCAAGAGTTTATAAGTGAGGAATACGTCTTTTTTGGAGAAGCTCAAAACAAAGTCACGAGAGCTTATATAATATTATTGTGGAGGGTCGTGATTCATAACATGATATCAGAGTCATGCCCTAAACTTAGTCATGACAATAGAATCCTCAAATATCAAACAATGAATTGTGAGACTCGAAGGTGTAGTCGGAGGAGGATTGTTGGGAGTGAGTCCCATATTCGCTAATTTAGCCCTGTTGGGGAAGCCGAAAGCAAAGCCAGGAGAACTTATACTCAAAGTGGACAATATCATACCATTGTGGAGATCAGTAATTCATCTATAACCATCTCTTTTATCATCTAAACCCACGAAAACGGCTTATTTTTCCATGTTTCTAAGTTGTTTATTTAGTTATTTCGGATATTATTCTATAAAATATTGTAGGATTTATGACTTTGTGCAATGGTAGCCATAATACACCAAGTCTATGATGTTGAGACTCATTAATTTATGAATGTTAAAAACAAATATTCAAACTAGCATGGTTTTTATAAATTTGTTCATATTGACTTAGCCATTAAAGAGTATAGTATAAAGAGTGGATTTGGTAATTTTGAGTTTAATAAAATATAAGGTTAATGTGTAGAATAAGGAATTAAAGTGAAAAGATCGTAGCTTCGATGCATACTCCCAAATATTTAACCAACGAATAAACGTAAGCTTATACGACTCGACAATCTGATCAATCTAAATTGTTCAATTAAAAGCATAGGGGTTAGGTTGGGTTAGAGTTTTTTTCAGTTTGGGTTGGGTTGAAATTTTTAAAAACCGAAAATATAGATTGGTTCGTGGGTGAAAATTATTTTGGTCGGGTCAATTTGACCAACCTGAAAATAGGTTACAATCAACTCATCGTGACTCTACTTTTAATAATATTAAGAATATTACATTTGTAACTGATGTTAGTGATGTGATGTTTTTGATATTTGAATTTTACAGGATTTTAATTATTAATATACTTTATATTGTGGATAGGTATGATTTTTTTAAAAATAATAATACTACAAAAAAAATAACCGAACAACGCAACTCGAAAATAAGGGTTGAGTTGATTTACAAACTCTAGTCAAGTTGTTCAGGTCATCAACTCAACCAATCCAAAATTTAAGTTAGTTTAAAAGATTTTTTCAACTCAACTTTCTCGTGTATATTCATGCTCGGGAATTTGATTGAGAAGAGCGCCAAAATTGCAAAGAGAAGGGTCAGGCTGACAGCAAAATGTGTCTTTTGAGTGCCCAATGGACAATTTAGTTGTTAAAAATGTCAATATTTTTATTTATGAATTTAGCCTATGAGTACGAAACTTTGTCGAAGCGAAAGATTTAAACATTCAACTTTTAAGTAAATAATGTCTTGATTTTTAGTCGAGATCGCTTTTCGATTCTTGAAATCACAAACTACTACGTAGACTCGAGGGTAAAAAGAGGTGATAAATTTTTTTTAATTTTAACTCGAGTAATTCAAAGAAGTAGTTAAAAAAAAAATTAAGAACAAAAATTTATAACTTATGATAATATAAGCTTAAAGATGACAATCGAATATAAAATAGGGATAATGAATCGGATCTAACAGCTCCCTATATGCTCTCGCCATCGACCGTTCATCTACAAGTACAATCCATTCAAAAAATAAAGAATAATAAAAATGAGTATAAAAATACTCAGCAAGCAACTTACTTGTAGACTCTCGTTGAATATCACTCATATTCAATGTTCTCGAGGCTACGTGTTTTACCTAGGCCCTAGTGTTGGTCAATTCTATGGCTTAGCCGTTTAGTCCTATCAAGTTTATACATTTGTTGAACCTCAACACTCCTATTTCAAATGTATAAATTAGCCATCGAAATTTCTCAAAATTCTTGGTTCGACTTTCGAAACTTTTTTACTTCTCGAGGGCAATGTGTACTTATACCTAACTAACCCTTCTTGCAGGGTGTACTCTCAACATGGGTACGGTCTCGAGAGGAGACCATGAGGTCTCACAAGTTAAGCCAATATTCTACGTGTTCCAATTTTGATTTTAATAGCAGGATTACTTACTAGATATTTATATTCTCGAACTTTTCTTGTAAAAATTTTCAGATATCGTTAACAATGTAAAATGCAAGAGACGAGAATGCTATGAGTATATGCTTATGCATCTACATGAATTTTTTCATTTATTATTATTAGTTTTCAAGTTTTCTTTTAATTCCAATAGTCAAATGTAGCGATCCAACCCGTCCCGAACGGGAAGGGGATTCCCAACGGGAAATAGAAGACTCCGTTAGATAAATGGGGTTGGTGACAGGATTATATTTCTCGTCTCCGCCCTATCCCCACCCCGCTTAATAACACACACACATATATACATACGTGTCCGACAAAAACACCAGAGAATGCTAGCCCGACCAGAACGAGGCCTAGGAGGTGTGCGTGGGTCCATATTCACTCGTATAGGTTGTGTATAGAATAGTCAAATACACATCCAATGACCCGGTTAGGATAGTCACTTAATGAGTATTTCTTAAAATACTTCAAGTCATGTGCTACTTCTACATTTTAGATAAAGGCAAGGCACCCCTACACATTTGACGGTTACATCACAAATTTAAAGACCATGACGGGTAGTTGTATTTAATTTCATAGACTTTAGATTAGTACAGGGCATTGCTGTTTGATTTCTACTAATGTCTATTTTAATTTTTCCGTTGTATTGTTTTAAGACCTTTTTCTTAAACATGTAAGTCCATGACATTATTTTATGAAAACATTTTAAATTAATATTTTTGTACAAGATGTTATGTCATACATATGGTAGCGACTTTAGGTTAGTAGAAAACTACGGTCATTTCACTAAGAATAAATGCAGTTATATTCTTCTTTAACGTGGCATGAATTGCAACATCCTGTGATAATTTAAACAACATTTTCTTCACAATTTCCGTAACTCTAACCCTTCTTACAAGGTTTACTCTCAACATGGGGTTAAGTCCCGAGAGGAGCCCATTCATGCACGAAGAAGTTGGGAGAGGTTGTGTAGGACGAGGAAGGTTTAATTACGTGATGAAAAAGGCTCAGATCTCCCAAGTTAAGCCAATATGATACGTATTATGTGTGTCTATATGTTTCGATCCCGGTGATAGAATTACTTACTTAAAATGATATTGGCATGCATGTGGTGACGAGTTTAGACATGAATATTATGAAATAATTGAAAGTTAAACAATAAAACAATATGCCATGATATGAATGGCGTTACAAGCACATAAAATCAAAATCATTTCAAATCATAAGGGATTATTTGGAAATCAGCAAACAAATTAAAGAGTCTTCACTGTAGAGGAATGATCAAATCTTCATTAGGGCTGTCCTCTTTATTGAATTGAAACTTGAATATATCATTGATTTTTTCCTTGCAAAATTAAGACACCAATCAGGTTAAGGTAAATTGTAATTGAAAAACATGCAGACAGTTATGTAAACTGTAATGAAGCTCACATTTACCTAGTATGTAGTAGATTGCATATGTTGACCTAATAGTATGTAGGTGGTGGAGGAGATTTGTAGACCGGAGGTGGAGGAGACGAATAGACTGGTGGAGGAGGAGAATGGTAGACTGGTGGCGGAGGAGAATGGTATACGGGAGGTGGAGGAGAGTGATAGACCGGTGGTGGAGGAGAATAGTAGACTGGTGGTGGAGGAGACTTGTACATGGGAGGTGGAGGAGAGTGATAGACCGGTGGTGGAGGAGACTTGTAGACAGGAGGTGGAGGAGAGTGATAGACTGGTGGCGGAGGAGAATAGTAGACTGGTGGTGGAGGAGACTTGTACACGGGAGGTGGAGGAGAGTGATAGACCGGTGGCGGAGGAGAATAGTAGACTGGTGGCGGAGGAGACTTGTAGACAGGAGGTGGAGGAGAGGAATAGACCGGTGGCGGAGGAGAATAGTAGACTGGTGGTGGGGGAGACTTGTACACAGGAGGTGGAGGAGAGGGATACACAGGTGGGGGAGGGGATTTGTAGACAGGAGGTGGAGGAGAATGATACACGGGTGGAGGAGGAGAGTAGTACACAGGAGGAGGAGGAGATTTATAAATAGGCGGTGGTGGAGAGTTGTAGACAGGAGGTGGAGGAGAATGGTACACCGGTGGAGGAGGAGAGTAATACACAGGTGGTGGAGGAGATTTATAGACAGGTGGCGGAGGAGAATGATAAACCGGTGGAGGAGGAGAGTAATACACAGGTGATGGAGGAGAGCGATAAATTGGCCGCCACTTATACGTAGGAGGTGGTAGCCAAGGAGCGTAACGATACTCTCTAGCAATTGACGATGGCACGCTTAGAGCAACAACTAAGATAGCAATAACGAGGGACGCCACGGAAGACGCCATATCTTAGAACAATATTTTTTTTGGGATATACTTCGAAATGCAAATTTTGCCCTTTATATAGTTCCAATTTTCATACCTCCTAAGAGCAAACCAAGTCGTTTTTAATTATTAAATAATTAAAAATACCCATTATTAATCACCAAACGTGGAATTAGTAAAAAATTATCAATAGATTATATTAAGATATATTTTCTTAATAAATATTTAATATATGAAATTGTTGGAGTTTTGAATTAGTATATAGTTGACCCACGTGTGTTCATAACACCATTTTAATTCTTTTTAATATTAACAACCAAAATTTTAGGTAATTTATTTAAATATATTTTTTTAATTAAAGTTAAAAGTGATCAAGTTGTTCCATAAGAATGTTTCAATAAGAATGATTTGTTCAAATTAATTAACCCATTTTTAATTTACAATCATCTTTATAAAAATAATGTTGAATTATCTTTTTATGTACATTTTTTTTATTTTTTTATTTCCTTAAAAAAAATATATATATTTCTTCAACTTAATTAATCAATTCTCCATTATTCTAAAATAGGTTCTGATCATCGTCTATCAGGACATTCGGAGTAAAATAGGCTCCGATCATCGGTTATCAGGATAGTACGTTATTTGGCTTGGATATGACATTTATTAATTCTCCATTCTTCTAAAATAGGTTCCGATCATCGTTTATCAGGACATTCGGAGTAAAATAGGCTCCAATCATCGTTTATCAGGATAGTACGTTATTTGGCTTGGATAGGACATTTATTTTGTATTGCTATTCCTACATTCAGGGGAGAATATGATCCATGATATAACTTTTTAGATATATTGTCACGTTCCCAAGGGTTAAAGACCTGTAACTGCTCAGACCCACTTCTAGCGGATATTGTATCTTTGGGATTTCTTTTTTGGGCTTTTACTCAAGGCTTTAAAACGCGTCTACTAAATAAAGGTTTCCACACGCTTATAAAGGGTATTTCGTTCTCCTCCCCAATCGATGTGGGATATCACAATCCACCCTCCTTTAGGGCCCAGTGTTCTCGCGGGCACTTGTTCCTTTCTCCAATCGATGTGGGACCCCCACCAAATCCAACCCCCTTCAAGCTCCAAGGTCTTTACTGGCACATTGCCTCGTGTCTACCCCCTTCGGAGAATAGCCTCCTCATTGACACATCGCCCGATATGGCTATGATACCATTTGTAATAGTTTCTGCTCAGCACCGGTTCCGTTGTGTAACTCTGAAAGACGCGTTTTAAAGCCATGAGGGGAAGCCCAAACGGGAAAGCCCAAAGAGGACAATATTTGTTAGCGGTGGGCCTGGGCCGTTACAATACCACTTTTTACACAAAAAGTGAAAAGTAGATAAATAATCATCTACTTCTAACAGAAATTGAAAATTTTCTCGGGAGTCCTACATGATTCACTCATTCGTTTTTTTTTAATCGATGATAATAACTTCATATGAGCTCGAATCCTATTGAGAGATCCACTAGAAATATAAAAAAGAAAATTCATCCAAATTCAAGTATGGTAGGCTATTTTTGACTTTTTGCAATAATTGACTATATTGTGGTTTAATAACAAGCTAGCCATGGCCAACTAGCCTATGACGTTGAAATTTATTTGTTCTAGTTAAAAAGAAATATTCAAACTAGCATATTTTATTTATTTATTTATTTATTTTAATTCATGTATCAAATATTCTATATATTTGGTGTGAAAGTTCGTTATAGAAACTTGAATGACGTGTAAACTGCGTCGTTTCATACGTGAGGTTATGAATTATTGAATTATGTAACATAAGACGTGTATCCATTAATATATAATATGAGTTTGTGTAGCTTTATGAAATTAAAAAAATACCAATATACATCGTAATTTTGATAAAATTGAGGGACCTTAATGGCTAGTTACCCAAAATATACAACGTGCATACATTAGATCCCAAAGATTACTGGTTGTGCGAGTATCTAAGCATTTTTAATACTCGTCCATTTTTTTAAAATGATTTTCAAGTAAAGCAAGCTTGTGGTGCGAGAATAACGAGCATGGTGGAGAAACTGGTCATGGGACAACTCAAATGCTTTTGATTTAACTTGATTTGTGAACCGATTGTGCTTTCCTAATAGAGATTTCCATGTTTCAACTAACGGTTTCAACCGGTACGTGTGCGGAAAGTTAGGTCAATGCAATTGGTGTCAGAGTCTAGTTTTGAAGTTGTTTAGACTCTTTACGTTGTAAGTTATATAAAATTTCCATGACTGAACAGTAAAGAGTTATAAAAGGAAAGAGCAATAAATAGAAAAATACCTATGGTAAGAAGACAGATAGATATTTGCCTTTAATAAAATATCAAATATGATATATACGGTAAACTATAATTTTAAGACTAAATATCATTAACAAAACCTTCATCACTTCCAAATACGTCTTTGGTAAAGGAAATGATTTGATATGCATACTTAGCTTAAAAAGAAATATGTGTATGCTTTATAAATCGAACTCGAGTCCGAAATTTATAATATGTTGTTTGAAATGCGAGGAAATTGTTCTTGCAAGAGTCGTGTGCTCTAATCTTTTGCCAATGGCTCATTTAGGTGCACGAGAATTGCATACTGTTGGAAACGACTGTTTGAAAAAAGTCAATGGTTCGGTTGGCATAAATTTGTGGCTATGTTGAATACTTGTGAATGTATGTTTTGTGCTAAACATGTTTGAGATCGATGTCTATTACACTCTGAATTTAGTTAAAGTACGATTTTGGTGTCAGTTACGACCTTGAGAGAGGAGGGGAGACCGAAAGAGACTAAAGGATTTTAGAAGTCATTGGTTGACAGTGTCTCTTAACTTGAGCTGAAGTGTGAATTTTTCATGTGGTGAGAACACCGAGAATTCTAAAAGATAAAAGGTTTCGAGAGTTACGAGTTAGAAAAGTTTAGATCTCGGGAGATATGTCACGATTATTATTGTAACTTTGAACTTTAGTACTTTTTGTTGAAAAAAGGATACGCGACATTGCGACATTGCTATGAAACTTAGCCTTACCGTGAAAATTTCTATTTCAAGATATGAATAAACCGAGACAATGTTCTAATAAGCTTCTTTCTTGAGATTGCTTTGGAGTTTACTCGAGCAACATTTTGGTTGAGGGTTGTTATTACGATAGTGGCCAAAGAATTATCGGAATAAAACTTCGAGGCTTTAATAGTGAAGCGTTTATGTAACATCCTTAAAATTCTTATCTAGATCAAAGATGTCACTACATGCATGCCTTTAATAATATATGCGAAAAATTTAATAATACCTTTCAAATGATGGTACTTGACATGCCTCCCCGTTCCCCAACTGTCTCGGATGAAGATTGCGGTGGTGATGACCATACCCACACCGTGAACCTAATCGACATTCAACGTCATCGCTAGTGGCTATTATGGTATTGATGGCCATAAAAGTTACAACCATTCAATTAACATACATTAGTATAACGTTTATTTTTAAGACCATAAATACCCATTCATGTTATTGCTCTAGTGTGAAGATTTTGGATAATAAATGAAGTTTGCATATTATTTCTTTGTATTCTCGTGTTTAGATTTACATGCTGGAGTAATTCAAGTAGTTTTGAATCAGGTATCTTGTGGAGTGATTCGAATCACGAGTTTTGTTTACTCTTAATCTTGATCATCAAGATAATTTGTTCCAAAACTTTCTCTTGGATTGATTCCACATCGTTCTGGAGCTGATAGTTTAGATTTAAAGGTATTGTTCTTCCCTAAGGTTCATACATCAAATTCTAAGAGTTTCTTAACAAATGTAGTTAACTCAACTTTTAGGTCTATCATTAATATATGAAATATCATCGATGCATGATAACTTACATGGATTTCATGAACGAAATCTGAGTCTATTGTCTAAGTGTTCGAAGTATAAGTCTTATGTAGACATAGTTATGTTTCTCGATCACGTAGTTACTATAGAAAGTATCATTTTCAAATCCCATGAGGTAGAGACAATTTTTAGTTGGCCTAAACTAACATTGTGATTCTAATTTCTACGATCACGTGTAGTAAGGTTTTAGTTACTCATTGTCACTTTGAAGAGTGGTTGTTGAAAATAATTTTTGTGGTGAAGGTTACACGTTATATGTATCGATAACCAATCATTGATAATCATTTTAAGGGTGATGAAACTAATTTTTCTGTGATAAAGGTTACACGATGTCTGATGATGATAACCAGCTACTAATGGTCACTTTGAAGAGTAATTACCGTAAATGATTTTTTAGGAAGATTACAACCAATGTTTTGAATAATTAACCATCAAGGTCCATTTTTGTTTGATTAGCCATGTAAACCAACACCCAAAAATGAAGGATAGCTATTCATGTAAAGACGCAAAGGACCCCAGGAAAGAAATTAAGAGATACCCTAAGATGTAATTTTAAGGACATGAAACCTTTGGAGAAGGATTGGGAATGAGAGTGTAAGCGAAAAGGACGAAAAGGTAATTTTTTTTCAATTATCAAGAATCTTTCCGGATTTTTAATTTCTTATCTAGAAGGAATTTCAAGATTGTTAAGGATAGTTGACCATTCATTATAAGGCAAATATGTAGATATTTGCCTTACATTACGGCTTACCATATTTGCCCTTTTATTAAAGACAAATATATTGTATTCATTTATTATTCTTTCCTTTTATAGATATTTCCATATTATTTGTAATTTATTATATTTCTGTATTCTGTAAATGATTATAAATAAGAGAACTCTCGCCACCATTTAGGTGTGGTGGATTCAGCAAACATTTACATGGTATCAGAGCCCTTTCGGTTTAACAACCCTGATTCTTTCTTCTCTATGGCTTCCGAATCTTCTTATCATCTTCTTCCTTTCAATACTTTAATCCATATGATCACCATCAAGCTTTCTTCCTCCGATTATCTTATTTGGAAAAGCCAACTTCTCCCTCTCCTTGAGAGTCAAGACATACTGGGCTATGTTGATGGAACTATGGTTCCACCACCTCGCTTTGAACCAGAAACCTCCTCAACACTCAACCCTAAATATTTGGCATGGAGAGCAACCGATCAACGACTTCTCTGTCTCCTGCTCTCCTCTCTCACTGAGGAAGTCATGGCTGTTGTTGTTGGTCTCTCTACTGCACGTGATGTTTGGCTTGCGTTGGAAACTACGTTTAGCCATCAGTCGAAAGCTCGTGAACTAAGACTCAAGGATGACTTGCAGTTGATGAAACGTGGCACCAAACCTGTTGCTGAGTATGCCCGTGCCTTCAAAAAAAATTGTGACCAACTTCATGCCATTGGTAGACTCGTCGAGGACATTGATAAAGTGCACTGGTTTCTTCGTGGACTCAGCACTGAATTTTCAGCTTTTTCTATTGCTCAGATGGCTCTCACCCCTATCCCCTGTTTTGCAGATTTAGTCTAAAGTTTTGAGTTGTTCCAGCGCTCCCTTGAGTCCTCTGACTCCACTCCTACGGCATTCACAGCCACTAATCGTGGTCCTACCCATGGAAGCCACTCTGCTTCCTTTACCAATCAGCGAGGTCATTTTTATTCTCACAAAAACAACTCTTCTAATCGAGGACGAACCCACTCAAGTCAGGGTCGTCGACCACCTCACTGCCAAATATGCCGCAAAGAGGGCCATTATGCTGACCGCTGCAACCAACGGTATGTTCGACCTGATTCTTCTCATGCTCACCTTGTTGAAGCCTTTAACACGTCATGTTCTATTGCTGGACCCGATGCTGCTGATTGGTTTCTAGACACTGGAGCTTCGGCCCATATGACTGCCGACCCATCTACTTTGGATCAGTCTAAAAATTACATGGGTAAGGACTCTATGATCGTAGGAAACGGTGCATCCCTACCCATTACCCACACCGGTACTCTTTCTCCTGTTTCAAATATTCACTTATTAGATGTCTTGGTTGTCCCTCGCCTCACTAAAAATCTTCTTTCCATAAGTAAATTAACGTCTGATTTTTCTCTCTCCGTTACATTTACTAATAATCTTATTACTATCCATAATCGTCAAACAGGAAGGGTGGTGACAACCGGTAAAAGAGATGGAGGGCTATATATACTGGAGCGAGGCAACTCTGCTTTTATTTTAGCCTTTAGAAACAAATTTTTACGTGCTTCATATGACTTATGGCATGCTCGTCTAGGTTATGTGAATCATTCTGTTATTTCTTTTTTAAATAGAAAAGGTCATCTTTCTCTTACGTCTTTATTGCCTTCTCCATCATTATGTAATACTTGTCAACTTGCGAAAAGTCATCGATTGCCTTATTCTCGCAATGAACGTAGGTTGTCTCGTGTGTTAGATCTTATTCATTGTGATCTTTGGGGTCCTTCTCCTGTCAAATCATATTCAAGTTTTCTTTATTATATTATTTTTATTGATGATTATTCTCGATTCATTTGGCTTTACCCTTTAAAATTTAAATCTGGTTTTTTTTTATATTTTTCTTCAATTTAAAAAATTTGTGAAAAATCAATATTATTCTCGTATCAAGGTATTTCAAATCGCTGGTGGTACCGAATACCAGTTCTTGTTTCATAACTCATTTACGTAATTCTGGCATCCACCATCAACTCTCTTGTCCATCTACACTTGCTCAAAATGGTCGTGCTGAGAGAAAACATCGTCATGTGACTGAGACTGGCTTGACCATTCTCTTTCACTCTCATTTTTCTCCTCGTTTTTGGGTTGACGCCTTTAGCACTGCAGCTTATATTATCAATCGGTTGCCTACTCTACTTCTTGGAGGTAAGTCACCCTTTGAACTCCTTTATGGCTACACTCCACATTATGACAATTTTCATCCATTTGGTTGTCGTGTTTATCCTTATTTGCGTGATTATATGCCTAACAAGCTTTCTCCCCGCAACATTCCTTGTATTTTTTTGGGTTATAGTCCTGCTCATAAAGGGTTCCGTTGTCTTGATCCCGCCACCACTAAGCTATAATATCACCCGCCATGCTCAATTTGATGAAACTCACTTTCCTGCTATCCCTAGCTCCCAAGCCCAACCTCTTTCCCCTATTTCTATTTCAAATTTCTTGGAATCACATCTTCATCATATTGATTCATCCCCCCTACCACTTCATCATCGCACATTCCTCGATCCAGTTCATCCCCGTGTGATATTTGTTCTGACCTTGTAGATGAGTCTGTGCAGGTTGATACTTCTCTTGTAGGTTCCACTTTGCCACCCTCGACTTCTAATTCGACCTCTATTGAACCTACTGTTGATTTCTCTTCTTTGGGCACTCATCCTATGATCACATGAGCCAAAGCTGGTATATTCAAGACTCGTCATCCAGCAAATCTTGTATTTTGGGCTCATATGGACTTCTTTCTACTCTTCTTGCATCCACTGAGCCAAAAGGATTCAAATCTGCGGCTAAGAATCCTGCTTGGGTGGCTGCCATGGATGAAGAAATTCGAGCGTTATAACAAAATGATACTTGAACTTTGGTTCCTCGCCCTGCCAACACCAACATCGTGGGCTCTAAATGGGTGTTTCGTATTAAATATTTACCTGATGGATCCGTCGAGCGTTTCAAGGCTCGTCTTGTTGCCAAAGGTTATACTCAGGTTCCTGGTCTTGACTACACTGACACTTTCAGTCCGGTTGTCAAAGCTACCACTGTCCGTGTTGTGCTTTCAATTGCAGTCACAAATAAATGGCCTCTTCGACAACTTGATGTCAAGAATGCTTTTCTCAATGGAACTCTTATTGAACGTGTTCATATGGAACAACCTCCTGGGTATATTGATCCTCGATTTTCCACTCATGTTTGTCTATTATAGAAAGCCCTCTATGGCTTAAAGCAAGCTCCTCGTGCTTAGTTTCAGCGTTTTAGCTCATTTCTTCTCACACTTGGGTTTTCTTGCAGTAGCGCTGACACGTCCCTTTTTGTCTTTCATCAGCAATCTAACCTTATCTATTTGCTTCTTTATGTTGATGACATTATTATTACCGGCAACAACTCATCTCTTATTGACAGCTTTTCTCGCAAGCTTCATTCTGAGTTTGCTACCAAAGATTTGGGTTCTCTCAGTTACTTTCTTGGTCTTGAAGCTTCACCCACTCCTGATGGTCTTTTTATTAGTCAGTTAAAATATGCTCGAGATATTCTTACTCGTGCTCAGTTGCTCGATTGCAAACCAGTTCACGCTTCCATGGTTATTTCTTAACACCTGACTGCTGATGGTTCTCCTTTCTCTGATCCTACTCTCTACAGATCTCTTGTTGGCGCCCTTCAGTACTTGACTATTACGCGTCCAGATATTGCCTATGCTGCCAATTCTGTCAGTCAATTCTTGCATGCCCCTACTGCAGATCACTTTCTTGCTGTCAAACGTATTATTCGCTATGTCAAAGGAACACTCCACTTTGGTCTTACCTTTCGTCCATCCACTGTTTCTAGTACGCTAGTCGCTTATTCGGATGCTGACTAGGCTGGTTGTCCCGATACTCGTTGTTCTACATCCAACTATTCTATTTATTTTGGTAACAATCTCGTTTTTTGGAGTGCCAAAAAGCAACCTACTGTCTCATGCTCTAGCTGTGAATCTGAGCATCGTGCTCTTCCCACAACTGCTGCTGAACTTCTTTGGGTTACGCATCTTTTGCATGACCTCAAGATCCCTATTTCACAGCAGCCCGTACTCTTATGTGACAACAAAAGTGCTATTTTTTTTAGCTCTAATCCCGTTTCTCACAAGCGGGCCAAACATGTTGAACTAGATTATCATTTCCTTCGAGAACTTGTTATCGCTGGCAAACTTCGCACACAATATGTACCCTCTCATCTCCAAGTTGCTGACATCTTCACAAAAAGTATTTCTCGACCACTTTTTGAATTTTTCAGATTCAAGCTTCACGTTCGTTCAAATCCGATGCTCAGCTTGCGGGGGGGGG
>NW_019268521.1:726314-762473 GCF_002738365.1 Cucurbita moschata
GGGGGGGGGGGGGGGGTGTTAAGGATAGTTGACCGTTCATTATAAGGTAAATATCTAGATATTTGTCTTACATTACGGCTTACCATATTTGCCTTTAATATAAAGGCAAATATATTGTATTCATTTATTATTCTTTCATTTTATTGCTATTTCCATATTATTTGTAATTTACCATATTTCTGTATTCTGTAAATGATTATAAATAAGAGAACTCTTACCACCATTTAGGTGTGGTGGATTCAGCAAACATTTACGAAGATGCTCAAGAAGAGAAAAATGATTGAGTTTTAAGAAAATTATGGATTTTTTTTCGAGAAAATAATAATAAAATATTCAAAAAGTGGCAAATTACCAAAATACCCTTGAAGACAAGGATAATTACAGATTTGCCATTCGGTTAAAAAATCAACCTTCACCTTGTGTTGGGCACAAAATCCTTTGAACTTTGAATCCTAGCCATTGGATTTGATGATCCGTGAGTGTTCTAGAATATATCCAAGTTTGGAGGAGAGTGAGTGTTCTAGAATATATCCAAGTTTGGAGGAGATCCAACGGCTGAGAGTCGAGATGGGAAGGATTTACAAGATTATTAGTTATTGCACCAAGTACTATTTTTATCCAAGGTTTTGCTACTTCAAGTTTTTTTTTAACTGAAATGCATCACTCCCTCCTGTTAGTTCTTGCTCTCTAGTTTCATTGGTTAATGATGCGGGTGGAGAAGTTGGTCGTGGAACGCTTTTAATTTGATTTGTGAACTGATTGTGCTTTTTGTAATGAAGTTTTCCATAGTGTTCTTAAATGTTTTAGTTGTTTGAACGATTCCGATCGATATACGTATGCAAAGTTGGATTATTTTATTTTGATGAAAAATACATGCTCGTTTCGATTAAATTTGAAAAATATAAATTCATATTTTTTTATATATTCGAGATAACACTTCCATGATAACAGGAACAAAAACAACAAGACAACGGGTCTCCTTATCTTATCTTAATACTCTTCGATCTAGAAAATATCCTTCTCGAGATGACAAAAACCCTAATCTTCTAGCTCACTAATTTAAATTAAAATTTGAAAGATTTTTAAATTAAACCATATTATTGAATTAGCCGTTAAGAGAAAAAAAAAAAAAACCCACTTTATAAAGTTCTAAAATAAAATAAAAGAAAATAAAGAGGAAAGCCCTAACTCTTCCCTCCACGCCACCACGTCCTCTTCAGCTGCTCAGTGGTGTCGCCGCATCCTCCGGTTCAGTGCTGCTGCCGTCGTCGTTGTTCTTCTGCTTGTGCCGCTGCAGTCTGCCTCTTAGCGATTTTGCACTGATTTTCTTCTCTTTATTGGTAATTCTTCCAATCTCCAACTCTGTCTTTCTTCTCACTTGAAAATCACAAATTAAGCCTTGTCGAATGGAAGGAGCAGTTGTTTGATATCTATATATATATATATATATATATATATATGTATGTATGTATTTGAAAGATAACAATAGCGAAAAAAGAAAGAAAAAGTCTTGCGCCAAATTAGGACGTGATTTGTGTTAGGCTGTTCCAATTTAGACGTGGGCTAATCGCCGTTTTGAATTGTTGCATATGTTCGAGGCTTAGATCTGCTTTTTGTTGGTTTGAAGTTTGTTTTTTCCTTCTGCTTTTCTAATTTTCTTCCTCTCTCTTGTTGTATAATTCTCCCCTCTATAATGATTATCTATTTTGTTCTGTTTCTATGATTATTTGTTAAGCCGATTTTTAATTTCTGTTTGCTTGAATTGTCTATTTATCTCTTTCGTTTTCATTTGAAGTTCACATTTATCTTTCTGTCCCTGACTGTCATTGATGCTAAGAATCTAATTGTTCTTGTGGATCTTCGTGATTTGTTGAATTTGTGTTCTGTTTTTCAAATAAAACCAAATTTGGTCTTTGTTCATCTCAACTGTTCTCTAGTTCTTTATTGCTCAAATTTTGATTAGTCGGGTATCTAATATGTAGTACCCTTTTGAAATTTTCTCAAATGCATGCATGACTTTAGGTTCTTTTTCTTATTGATACACGTTTATCAGATTTGAATTCGTTTATTTTTTGGTTGGTTTTCAATCTTGGATTTAAACTCTGAGATAAAATGGAGAAACATCAAATCTTCAAGTGACTTTGATTGACACTCTTTTTGTTTTCTTTAGGAAGTATTGAATTTGTCTTGATCGAGGTCATAATTATAATCCAGTTCAGTGAAATTTAATTTGATGACTCTAATTTGTTAAATTAGATCAACAACATCAATTAAAACATCTGATTCAATTAAGATCCATTTTTTTATATCAAAATTGTATGATCATGATACAAGTGCTATTGAATATACATCTAACATCTATATTGATTTTTAATCTTTGAGACATTTGGAGAAAGGAAGATAGAGAGGATTTACCTACTTACAATAAACTACCTCTGCGTCTCTGAAGCTATCGAGAATTATAGAATCCAAAATTAGGAGGGGATCATCAAGGATTCGAAAATGTTCTATCTCATTATAGGTGTAGCAGTCAGTAGATAAAGTATAAAGAAAGCTTGGTTGCTTAGTGTCTGGTATATTCACAAGACTGGTTTAATTATCATGGCCTAAGATTCCAATATTATCCCTCCTCACTCCCAAAGGAAAAAGAGGGAAGGAAAAAAAAGAAAGAAAAAGAAGATAAGATTGTGTTTGAAACCAAAAGGCAACTTGGCTTAAAGTAGCTTTAAATTTATTTATTTTTGAAAAAATTGCTAAGACTCTAATAAACATAAGATTTGTATACAGTATAATTGTGTTTAGATTTAAGATTACAACTTTTATCTTTTAGTTATCATTTACTGTATTTTCTTTGCTAATTAGTTCCTTAGTTGAAATTTCTATACTTTTCTCATATATCCATCCAAATAGTAACGATGTACCCTAATTCAATGACACGATATACAGGGCATCATGTAAAGCCTTTGAATTTTCTCTTTCACCTACTTTTTATGCTTGTATGCCTATATCTCTCAAATTGAAGATGCTGTATAGATGTCAATCTTAGAAAGGAAAATTTAAACAGTGAGATGGGGTAGGACCATACTTTACTACTCGATTTTCTTAATATGAAAAATATCCATGGGATAGGATTTTATCTGAAGAAACCATGGATTTTATTAATTAAACAATGAACTTCAACTATAGGAATTAAGGAATTTCTATATGCTCTACTTTATTGAGCTTATGAAACACTCTCTTCAATATCTACAAAGTTCCAAACCTACGTTTGTTTTGCAAGGAGAATCGCTATTATGGATGCCATAGATGTGCAACTAGGCTATTGAAATATATGCTGAATTTAAACTATTGTTTGAGATTGTGTCTATGCTTGCATTTGAGTAGTTTGGATTAAAATTTTTGGTTTTGTAATTTTCAATTTCAATAATTGTTCTGACACTTTTTTTCTTTTTCAATTTTTTTTTATTACTTAGATAATAAGCATTTGTGTTTTATTTTGTCCATTATCGTTTACTGTGTTCTATTTTTTCCCTTACATTTTCTGCTTCATCTTTCTGTAACTTTTTTTTTTCTGCCTATCTGTATGTGATGTGAAGGCTGTCACCTTTGCCCCTCATTTCTTTTTGATGTAGAATCATAATTATGATTCATTTTTCATTTATTCAATAGTGGGTCATGTTTGCCTTAGTACATCTGATTTTTCCTTATATTTTTAACGATTAGCTTAATTACGCTAACTGTTTTAATTTTTTAGAATACAATATTGTTGCTTGTTATGGAAAAAAGTTGCATAACATTGAGGGATTGAGGTCTAAAACCATACCAATTCAATCTATTTATGCCTTCTGACATATATGGATAGAAATCACTAAAAATCCTAATTTGAAGCGTTTTGTTGTGCAGAAATAATGGGTCTACAACTGTTTGATGGAAGCGATTCTGACAATGATGACTCAAAGATAGAAATTAATCGGGATTATGCAAAGAAGTTTGAGCATAATAAGAAGCGAGAGGATCTTCAGCGCTTAGAGGAGCTGAAGAAGAAGGGTCTAATTGAAGACTCTGAATCAGAAAGCTCAGAATCTGAATCATCTTCCTCCGAGGATGAAGATGGCAGCCAAAGTAGGAAGGACCTGGAGTTCTTTGATGCATTAATCAAGGTCAAGAAGCATGATCCAACCCTTAAACAGAAAGACGCCAAGCTTTTCGATTCAGATGATGACAAATCTACAAAGGAAAGTGACGATATCAAAAGTAGTTTAACAGAGAAGAAGAAAAGTAGTATGTATTTGAAAGATGTGGTAGCAAAACATTTGATTGAAGAGGGCCCTGAATTCAATGATGAGAAGCCTAAAAATGTGAAGATTTATGATAAGGAGCAAGAGGAGATACGCAAGGCATTCTTGGAGGCAGCAGAAATGCAAGATGAAGATGATGAGGAAGCATTGTTAAAAGTGAAGGATAAAGGTATGGTAGAAGAGGAAAAGGATGAAGAATTAGAGAAGAAGTTGGATGAGTATTTTGGGGATGGGGATGACCAATTGGATGAAAATTCAAAGTTCTTGAAGGAGTACTTTAAGAATAAACTTTGGCTCAGTGAAGATGGAAAGGTCGGGGAGGAGGAGTTGGAGATGCTGTCGGAGGATGAGGAAGAGATTGAAAAACAAGAGGAATATGAATACAAGTTTCAAGAAAATATAGGAGATAGCATTATAGGGCATAGTAGGACTATTGAGGGGTCAGTTAGGAAAAAGAAGAATTCAAGGAAGGAGCAGAGGAAGAGTAAGGAAGAGAGGATGGAGATTGCAAGATTAGAGAGGAAGGAGGAGTTGAAGCATTTAAAAAACTTGAAGAAGGAGGAGGTAAAAGAGAAGCTTAGGAAGATTAGGGAGACCGCAGGAATTGGGGAGGACGAGACTTGCTTATTGAATATCAAAGATTTAGACGAGGAATTTGATCCAGAAGAGTATGACAGGATGATGAAGGTGGCTTTTGGTGACGAATATTATGAGAAAGAAGACGTTGATCCTGGGTTTGGAAGCGATATGGATGATGAAGGTGATGGTGAGATTGAGAAACCTGATTTCGACAAAGAGGATGAGTTGCTTGGACTGCCAAAAGGATGGGCTTCATCTGAGTCAGGTGATGGCTTCTTAGCAGCTAGGCAAAGGAGTTTAAGCCATAAAATTGATAATGATCCAAGTGATGAAGAGAATAATGAAGACGATGAAGAACATGACGATGAGGATGAAAAAGGCAAAAGAAAGAGGAAGCGTAAATTGTCTCTGTACAAAAGAGCTAAAGAAGCCATGATGGAGGAATATTATAAATTAGATTACGAGGACACAATTGATGACATTAAGACAAGGTTTAAGTACGCCAAAATACAACCTAATCGTTATGGATTAAGTACTGCCGAAATCCTGGCATTGGACGACAAGGAGTTGAATCAGTTTGTTTCTTTGAAAAAGTTGGCCCCTTATAAGGAAGAATGGAAGATGCCAAATAGTACCAGACAGCGCCTGAAAATGAGGACCAAGGAGCTCCTTAAAGGCAAACAATTTGGTGAGCAGAAAGGTGGCTTGAAGAAAAAGATGAAGAATCGCTCCGACTTGCACACTTTGAATGACGATGAGAATGAGAAGAAAAAGATGAAGAATAGCTCCGAGTTGCACAATTTGGACGACAGTGAGAATGACAAAGTGCAAACTGAGGATTCAAATGTTGATAGCAGCAATTTATCTAGGAAAGCCAGAAGAAAACTACGACAAGCTGAATTTAAATTGTCACACAGTAGGCTCTTGGGATACGGCAAGATAACCTCGAAACCGAAGAAGAAAACAAAACACTGATCATTAGAAAGCAAGCTAGCAGGTGATTCTTCTTGTCAATCATTAATGAGCTAACTTCTGTGTTTTATTATTTATTTCTTTGTCCTCCCTGTGGTCTTTTCTCAACATTTTATGATGGTGTATCTGAATTATGAATATCTAAAGAAAACATAGCACTCAAAGTAATGCAGGTCAGTTCCTAGGTTGAGCAACAGAGTCTGGCATAATGTTTTGTTTTGTTTTTTTTTTGTCACGTTTTTTTTCTCGGTTAAACCTGGCAGTCATTCCCGACTTGTTATATTGTAAAAGTTCGAACCTAAAAGCTTTAGTTTGGTAGATTTTGTGCTCGAACCATTCCTATTGTTATTATGTTATTATACCCTTCGAGTTAAGCTTCATTCCTTTGGACTTAGTAATAGCCATTTGTAGAGCCTAATTTTGTTGGGATAACTCCAAATAGAGATTAACTTACTAAAATTTCTGGAAAACTCTTGGACGAAATGACTATGGAGATTTGAATAGTTCTTTTGGTTGTCGCTGTGGTTTCGTTTTGTTAGTATGGAATGTTTTTGGGTGTTCCTTAATTCAAAGAGCAATAACTTAAACATTTGGAATGGTTTCATTTTCAGTCTAAAACCATTTTTCCATCGTTTGGTTACATTTGCTTGGGTATATTTTGTTGAGACGTGTACTATACCATGGCTTGTTAATGGTTGCTTATAGAATCTGCATGATTAATTTTTTAGGGGGAAAATAAAAGAACTATTTATATTTCTTCTAAATTTGGGAGGTTAAAATTGGTAGGGCTAAACTATGAGTATGATCCCTTGCTATGAGTATAGTCCCTATTGAAAATTAAAATTTAGTCCATATGATTTAAAAATTTGAATTTATCTCTATGGTTTGATAAAATTCTCATAAATTGTTTTACCATAATTCGTAGTATAATGTCTCAGGTTTTAAGATAAGGTTATTCTATTCATTTGAAGATTAATTTAAACATTATTATGTCTAATTAACTTAAATTTGATTGGATTATTGAAGTTGTAGCTATTTTTTGACCTCCAAGATGACCTCCATATGAAGTTGCACAACATTGCTTTAAAATGGATTGTATTTTATCGTTTGAGACACAATGACTAAGCATATCATAATCACATTACTTAAATAGGTAGGAATCATCCTATAAATAACTTTCTGCTCTATGGAATTTTTTTTTCTTTTGCTGTCTAGACAAGTCTTTAGGGATATCCACAATTAGCTGATGAACATCAGGGAAGGAATTCTTAATGATGATAAACCACTTGATTGTTAGACCCTTTTGTATCTTGAATCTCTATTTCAAGTTCTTGTAACAACAGGATCCACGGAATCAACTTTCGCCTTGCATCTATGTTAGTCATTAGGTATTTGATTGCTGTGTGGTTCGTGCATACTTTAACCTTTGCGCCAACCAAATAGGATGAACACTACAGCCAACAACTCCTTTTTAGTAATGGTATAATTGATTGAGCTTCATATAATATTTTACTAGCATAGTAAACTAGGTGCAGTATTTTTTCATTCTTTTGTCCAAGCATTGCACCAACAACATAATCACTAGCATCATACATTAGTTTAAATGGAAACTCTTGATTGAGTGAAAACAATATAGGTGCAGTGATCAAGGCCGTTTTAGTGCTTAAAATTCTCTTAAACTCTTTTCATCAAACTCAAAATTCTTGTTTACTTCGAGTAGGTTGCAGAGGGGTTTTGTAATTGTTAAGAAAAAATTTCTGCATGTTCAAAGAAGCTTATCATCCCTTACGGTTATAGTGCATTTATACACACCCACCACAGTTCTTCCTATTTTAAGGAAAGGTCTTCCCAAATGATATGTACATATTTATCAGCCTCATGGTCCAAAATTTAAAAGATCTGATAGGAATATAAATTTATCTACTTGCAATAGGATATCTTCAATGTTTCGTTCAGGATAAGTGATAGATCTATTAGCTAGTTGAAGTGTGAATGAGATTAGTCGAGCGTTACCAATACCCAATAGAAAGAGGCATTAGGTTGATGCTTGCTCTCAAATATCAAAGAGCTCTTCCTAGCAACTGTCCTCTAATTGACATTGAAATAGTGAAGGATCTAGAGTCTTTCTCTTTTTGAGGAATCTTATTTTTCAGGACAGTACATTCCTCATTCAATGGCACTACCTTAAACTCTTCAAACTTTTTCCACTTAGTGACGATGTCCTGAAGGAATTTTGCATGGTTATGCATTTGCTTGAGGGCTTCTACAATGGTGTGTTTATATGTATTTTCTTTAAAATGTCCATAAACTTTTCGAAGTGGGTTTCCTCTTTCTTCTTCTTCAATCTCGTGAAAAGGAGGAGATGGGTATATGTTTTTTTGGTGAAGGGGGCACAACTTTATGATTCTATTGGCTTCACTTAAGGAACCTCCTCCTCATTGAGCATTGTTTAACTTCTGATTCGGTTGTGGCTTATTGAATTCCAAAATTTTGTTGATTTTGTTCAAATTTAGGGAGATAGTTCAGTTTCTATTGCATATGAGAGTTGTTAGCATTATGTCCTAAATCTCCATGGGAAAATTTTGAATGATTTCTCCACTCAGGGTTAGAAGTGTTTGAGAATGGATTATTTCCCTGATTCCCTTGGTTTCCAACATAGACCATTGAGGTGGATTTTTTGGGAAAAATTTGAATGCCGTTTTGTCGAGCCCAGTTTTGGTCCCTAGTTTGATGGTTGTACATGCTAAAAATCCGATACATTTCGTTTTGTTTCCCATTTCAGTCTTTCGCAACACTTCAGGTTTACTTCTTTTGTTAGTTCTCGACTTATTCTCTATGATCTTCCAATAGATTCTCTACAACACACATGATTCAACACACACATGATTCAATAGATACTTAGCAGAATTTGTAGTCTGATTGGTTGCATCATTTGGTGTGTTTAACTCAAGGTTTAGCTGTACTTTAGGATCAGGATTTGGTATGAGTTGTTCTATCATTCTAGCTCTTTGTTCAATCAATCTTCTTTTAAAAGTTCTTTCAATTTCTGGATCTAATACAAACTCTAGGCCATAATTTTAAATTTCTGCTTTGGCTTAAGTTCGAAACTCTTTACAATGGTCTTCTTAATCTTGCTTAAGTAATTTGGATGTAACAGGTAGGAGAAATTCCAGAGCAAAGTCATTACACTTATGACATGGTATATAAAAATTGACACAACACTAACAAAGATAGATGAACAATGGAGGAGGGAAGAAGAACTAGCATAAGCTTCCTCAAAGTTCCCTTAGTTCCATCTTCTTGCTTTAGATACTCTTTGTTTCTATTTTGGCTATTCTTGCGTCTATGCTCTCCTAAGAGATAAGTAAACCTTCCTAGGCTTCCTTTCTTGGGTCTGTTTTCTTGTAACAGGTATCATGTCAATCTTCCTCCACATTCTACCAAAAAAACGACTCGTATTCTTTTATAATCTCGAGTCGATTGAATTCAAGACAAATTAGACATGCCCTCCTTTTTGCATGATTTTCATTGATTCTCTTCTTAATAGCTGTCCTCTATGATGTTTATGGCTTTGTTAACTGATGTCATCATCTGTACATGAGGTTCTTGCCTTTACTTCAAAAAATGCTAAACGTAGGTTCGAAAAGTGATGTCACTGTTAGACTTGAAAAATATAACACATGCAAGGGACCTACATTTTGTTACTATTCCTTGGGTATACTTTATTTTTTTGGATAGAGTTATATGCATAGTACTTCTCTAGACATTGTGCACTCACACATGCATGAACCTATTAGGCTGACTTGTATATGTACCCCTAAACTTGACCATGGGTTAGTGCATGCTCACACTACCAGAAACCAACAAAAAGAAAGGAACACATATCATATCATGACGTACACGTTTGTATGTAACATATATTGGGATAGTAACTTGTGCTCATGACACAACATCCATGAGGTCTTATATTTTAAATCATTGTACATGGTCATGATGCGCATCGCACTTATTTCATGATATGGATGGCCTATGAGACATACACATATGCAAGAAATATCATTCATAGTTATCATACGCGATCAAGTGTCTTATGGGGCATAATGTGATCATAGTATCATAACATAAATAAATCAATACACTTGGAACTATATGCAACACAACATATCATAAGGATATCCATATTACATAAATAAGCCAGAAGTTATGTGTTAGTCATACATCATACAATTTGTCCAACCTAGCCTGAAGGCACTCTAATAGTAAGCTCATTTACCTCATTTTCTAGGCCGAAGCGTCTGAGAGTGTGTGGGTTGGGTTTTGGTAGATTTGTTTTCGAAGCAGAGGTTTGATTTCACAAAATGATGTCATGAACTTATACCTTTAAAATAGTCTTAAATTAAAAGAAAGAAAATATTTAAAGTAAATTAAAATAAAACAAAGAAAAATCAATGAATATCTCGATGATTCATTTATACATGTCTATGTCATTCAACATTTCGTATCCTTCAACATATTGTACCATTCAACTTTCTTTCAAAATACATCATATCTTTCAATATATTATACAATTCAACATATCATATCATAAAACACAGTACACATCAAACATATGACACGTGTGGGGCCGTAGGAAACGTGTCATTTTGCATTACACAACTCTTCCAACCATACCGATAGTAAGGTCACTTACTTAGTTGGCCTTAGCCGACATTCTATCCTATCTTCGAGATTAGCTTGACTTGTCCCAAAAGTACAAATTGGAAGTGAAGAGCTAACAAAACCTTGCAGAGGATTGAAGCAAATCGTTTTAACAACCCACTTTCAAACATCTTTTCATTTTACGATAGTTTTCGGAGTGTGAGAGGGAAAAGAGAAAAATAAATGGGAGCGTTTTAGTTAAATGAGCGTGTGAGCGGAGAAAATTTGGGGGCGTGGATTAAAGAAACCATATTTTATTTATTTTACTTATTATTACTATTTATTATTATATTTTTACTATCGTTACAATGCTTAAGCAACTCGACAACTCATATAAGACCGTTTCTTTCATTGTGATGCAATTAGCTACAATAAACATTTAATAATTTAGAACAAAATACCCATTAAAATAGTAATCTCCACATTTCAAAGACAATAAGAAAAGACAACAAGAAATATCAATAATTGAGGGATATCTAGAGCAAAACTCCCCATTATATCAAAAAATAATCATATAATCTATAAGGGATTTTTGTGTTTAGCGATAAAGATCTTTGTTAGTGATAATGGAGAGATTTTTTACCTCACGAGCTTGCTCATCGTCTAATCATTCCATCACTCGATCCCGTAAAGATGCTGTGAAAGAAAATACGAATATCTTGAGCATGCCGCCTTTGAGCTTTGGTGAGAAATTTGAAGATGCTTAATAACATAATCTTGATTTTTCGATATCCACATACAATCAAATTGAATCAGAATCTTGCTTTTTTAATCTTTATTTGGTAGGTGTTTTAGTTCTCTTGATTTCAAGTTCATAAATATAGATCGTGTTTTGATTTCAATGATGAATAATGCGTTAGTAATAGTTATTGACCTTTTTATAGTAAGCTTTGAAATCTTTTGGAAGTATATTAAAAATTTTAGTATCTCCATTATAGTCGGGAATATTGAATACACTGTGTAAACTAAATATTGAAACAAACATATATCACACATAGTAAACTAATCAGAGGCCATGATTTGTGTATGGGGATCGTCTTCATTCGGCCATCTCTTTTATTTGGTACTAATATTCTCTTTGTTTCCCTGCAAGAAAATAATAGGATTTGATGAATACCAATGCTAAGATGATCAATTTTCTCGAACATTATTAGAAAAATGGTTACATCAAGGAGAATTGCAATTAAGAAATATACCTCAATGGAATAGTAAAATGTTCGTGCATCTAATAGTATTGAGGAGGTGGTGGAGACTTGTACTCGTAGTCTTTCTTAGGTGGTGGAGGAGACTTGTAAACGGGTGGGGGAGGAGAGTAGTATACAGGTGGAGGTGGGGATTTATACTCCTTTGGTGGAGGTGGAGAATAATAAACGGGAGGAGGTGGAGAGTGATATACAGGTGGTGGAGGAGAATGGTAAACTGGAGGAGGTGGTGACTTATAAACCGGTGGTGGAGGAGAGTGGTATACAGGTGGAGGAGGAGAGTAATAAACTGGAGGAGGAGGAGAATGGTAAACTGGAGGTGGTGGTGACTTGTAAACTGGTGGTGGAGGAGAGTAATAAACGGGAGGTGGTGGAGAGTGATAAACAGGTGGAGGAGGAGAATGGTAAACTGGAGGTGGTGGTGACTTGTAAACTGGAGGTGGAGGAGAGTAATAAACTGGAGGTGGTGGAGAGTGATAAACAGGTGGGGGAGGAGAATGGTAAATTGGAGGTGGCGGTGACTTGTAAACTGGTGGTGGTGGAGAGTAATAAACTGGAGGTGGGGGTGACATGTAAACTGGTGGAGGAGGAGAATGGTAGACTGGAGGTGGCGGTGACTTGTAAACGGGTGGTGGTGGAGAGTAATAAACTGGAGGTGGTGGTGACTTGTAAACTGGTGGAGGAGGAGAGTAATAAACTGGAGGTGGTGGTGACTTGTAAACGGGTGGAGGAGGAGAATGGTAAACTGGAGGTGGCGGTGACTTGTAAATTGGTGGTGGAGGAGAGTGATAAACCGGGGGTGGTGGAGAGTGATAAACAGGTGGAGGAGGAGAATGATAAACTGGAGGTGGTGGTGACTTGTAAACCGGTGGAGGAGGAGAGTAATAAACTGGAGGTGGTGGTGACTTGTAAACAGGCGGAGGAGGAGAGTAATAAACTGGAGGTGGTGGCGATTTATACCCTTTCTTTGGTGGTGGTGGAGAATAATAAACAGGAGGCGGTGGAGAGTGGTAAACAGGAGGCGGTGGAGATTTATAGACGTAGTAAGGAGGCGGTGGAGAAGAGTAGCTATAATCAGTAGCGATCACCGACGTAAAACTCAAAATTGCCACCAAAACAGTAGCTACGAGATACGCCATCGAAGGCTTGGATTCTCCCATATCCTTGTATCTCTCAATGGTATCTTTGTTTTGCTTCCAAACATGCATCTCCACCCTTTATATAGCTTCCATTCATTGCTCCTTCAAGGCCATCAAATCATGGTCAACAAATTTAAGTATTAAATTGTTCATTGTTCTACCTAATCTTAGTAGAAATATAATGCAATATGCTTGACAAATGAGACCGGCCTGCTTCGTATTCAAATTTGGATTAGATTATAAAATTATATAGATTTGTAACACAACTCGTTATTCGTTCTTCGGTTGAATACTTCTTCGTGTAACAATAGCGACGTATTTTTTATATTTTATGTCGAAGGATAGTTGCATATATACAATTTCAAATAATATTATTTGAAAAAAAAGTTTATGATTTTTCAAAATAATAATTTCAATTTTTATCTCGTCGTTATTCTATCATCAATGATTTAACTTCAGACACGTTCATAAACATGCTTGCATAATTTTAAGTACGTACTCACATCACATAAACTACAAAACGAATCAATAAACCATACCAACCAAATTTCACATTTTCAATTTTGTACAGATCTAGGATAATGAATTTGGAAGGTTGGGAAAGACTGATTCCAATGAAATCAAATAGTGACCGACGCCTTTTGGTGATGAATTAGATTATAATATTTCTTGAGAATCAGTCGCAAGAGGTTGAAGAAGTGTGGATCCTGTTGTAAAGTTGATGAAATTTTTACCAACCCTATTATACTTTTAAAGTGATAAAAAAAAAATATATATCATATTCTTATGTTAGGTAATATGTGGATTAAAATAATGTGTTGTTGAATTGAACGAGTATGTATGATTTATGTGATCTGTGTATGGTCATATATGATCGATTATGACTTTGTATGAATGTATGTATTATACGAGAAATCATGAATTAAAATTGTTCGTAAAATACGATAGACAGATCATGATTATGAATTCATGTCTCGAAAAAAGTTATAGTGCATAATATCACTGAACTGATGGTTTAAATGGTGAGACATTATGCATATTGCATGCTCGTGTAGTAATAGATTACTTCTCCAATATTATTCATGATCCTTTATCTTTTAGGTTTGTTTTGATGTCGTGAGTATGCGTTAGCCCATAATTAGACCTTATGGGTACGTTAACGAGTTCTCCTAGTAGGTCCATGTGCACGTGTGTAGACCTCATGTAGAGAAGTTCTATGCATTCAACCATCCTATAAATATGAGCAGAGTCCAAATTCAGTCATGAATTTAAGTCACATAACATGCTGTATGATGTTTGTCACACATCGAGATGACCAACCGAACTTTTGGCTCATGACTTGTCTCACTGACCCCTAGGTATGGTTAGATTAACTAGGGAGCTAGTTGACTGTGATTTCGCCCTTTTTCGAGCTTTTTTCTCTAAACCTTTTTCAAACTAGTTGACCTGTGACTTTTTGCCGTCGGTACAACATAAATATTGAAAAAGTAATTAAATAATAATAATAATAATAATGATGGAGGGAGCCAGCTAGAATTTATAAATGTGAATTATTAAAAAAATATTTGATTATTAAACTTGAAAAGTTCTTAGGGGGAAAAAAGGTTAAATATAAAGTAAAATCTAACACGAAAATACCAAGTTGTTGATTGAGAGAGAAAATATAAAATTGTAAATAAAAAAAAAATATATATATATATATATATATATATATTAAGGAATAATGAGACAAATTAAAATATAGATTTTATTATATGGTCAAATGAATAAAATATAAAGGAGATTATATTAATTAAATTATGGTATGTGATAAATTAATGGATGAATTGGACGACGGTCATGATAGAGCAGGAATTTGGATTATTTGGCTAAATAATAATAAAAAAATGAAATAAAATAAATAAATAAATAAAAGAAATTTTTTATTTAAACAAATTTCAAAAAGTTCAAAACAATTTATTATCCAATTAATCTTACCAAAAAGTCTCGATTCGATGTTGGACAGTGTTCGAACTTGTTTAATCTTGTAACCCTAATGTCGAATGAAGTGGGTACTCGAGATTGGAGTTAACTATGCCATGGATGATGTAAAACAGTGTCGAAATGAACGTTGCCAGAATTAGGGAGGAAACTAGTTGCCTCGTACATGCGTGTGAGGGAAAATCGATTGGGATATGAAGCTTGATGCCAGTAGAGATATATTTGGAAGATATTTCGTAAATATCTGATAGAGATATATGGTAGATATTTGATAAAGATTTGATAGAGATATATTCGGTAGATTATATCTCGTAGGTTTAAAATTTTGAAACCATATATATACCCATTAGTCAGTGCTATACTTTTCTTCATTCTTCATATTCTATCTTGTCGTACATACGTGAAGTGTGAAGTGATCAGTAATAAAACCTTTAGGCCAATATTCCTCCTTGAATTTTCTCTCTTCTGTTCTTTGTATTCATCTTGATCGAGTGTGTGCGTTGTTGAGCAATCCTAACAATTGGTATCAGAGCTAACAACTGATATCAATGCTAATACTTATCGAATTTGGAGTCTCGAGTGTAAGCGGCTTCTGTTAGCACTATATTTTTCTTTAATTTTACTAACATTAATTGAATCTTTATCTTCTAAATTTACGCAATAATTAAAAAAAAGGAAAATTCAAAGGCAAACATCATCCAACATGGGATGAACCAAAAAAACAAGAACAAAAGAACAAAAAATGTGTAATGGCATACATACCAAATCATAAGCGCGTATTTCGCATTAATTAATTCCTTAATCTTTTTCATTGACCACTCTCCATGGATTAAATTTGGCCCAACAAAATACTTTTGGTCGGGTTTTTAGACTTTGGTGGATAATAATTTAGCGTTTTTGTACTTTTAAATATGTAACCATTTAGCCCGTCGTTCTCACAATTCGCCCCTTCCAGGGTCTAGCATTCTCGCTGACACTTGTTCCCTTCTTCCATCGAAGTGGGACCCTCAATCCACCCTCTTCAGGGCACACCATCTCGTGTTCACTCCCCTTTGGAGCTTAGCCTCCTCGCTGACATATCACCCAGTGTCTAGCTCTGATACCATTTGTAACAGTCCAAACCCACCGCTAGCAGATATTGTTCTCTTTAGGCTTTCTCTTTCAAGTTTCCCCTCAAGGTTTTTAAAAGGGTAGGGAGAGATTTCCACACTCTTATAAAGAATGATTCGTTCTCCTCCCCAACCGATGTTGGATCTCACAGTAAGAAATAGAGATGTTCACCAGACAGAGACGTTCAGTTTCTGCCACCTGTTTCAAGCTGTAATTTTGTGAAACTATTCATTTATTTTGTAGAGATCGAGTTTCTCGCCGAGAATTTTTTTTTCCTTTCCAGTATAATTATTCAAATTTCATCTTTGATTAGTGTGACATTCAAATTTCTATAATTTCTACTAATACAAATTTCAATATATATATACATACACGGTGGAGAGGGGCGGAAAATTGGGTAGAGTCTGGTGGGGAATACGATCTCTATCCCTAACCCATTTTAGCTAACGAGAAAAAACGTTCTCCTTGCTCCCTCTTTCATTCCCCGTTTCCATCACATACAAGCCGAGTTTTTAAACATTGCTTATCTTTTATTCATCATGGAGACAATGGGAGATAATTAAATGAAGTGTTATAATGATTAAATAAAAGGAAGCTTTGTTTGAAAAAATGGTGTAAAATAAGACATGAGGGAAGAAAAATGAGCAATATTTTTGGAGTTTGGCAAAGGTTAGTTGGCATGTCTTACTCCAATTTTGAACCAAATTATATTGATCATATTCTTAAATAGCCTTTAATTGAGATGCATTGACTAAGATTAAGTACTAATATTGAATTTTTCAATTATGTCACTATTTCTAAAAAAATCTAAACATAATTTAGTTAAATAATTAAAAAAAGTAGCAACTTAAAAAAGTAGAAAAATAAGAAAGGTTAGACTTGTAACACCAAATGTTATGAAAGCCCTTCGAACTAATTCAAGTAGAAACAGCTAGAAGCTTAAGCTTGCAAGGTGACCCCATGTGCCTTACCTGATGGCAACCTAACTCGAACTGCAACCTCGGTGTGCACCTTGACCTATGATCTGCGACCGACCCCTACACTCGGCTTGAAAAGCTCAACTTGCACTCCTTCTTTAATGTCAGCTCGGTGCATTATGCTTGTATTTGGAAGTAAATGTCAAGAATTATTTATGCATTCGACGTTTGGGTTAGAAAATAAATTTCAAGAATTATCTGTGTTTTAAGAATTTATCGTTTGAATTATAAATTAAATACAAAAATTATCTACATGTTATAGGAATTTACCTATGGAGATCGTCGTTAAAAGGGGTCAAGAATGATCAAAAGAGGCCATAAGTCGACTAAAAAGGAAGAAAATGAATCTATTCTCCACCTCAGCCCATGTGTCTCCCGGCCCGTAAATGAATCTAGCCCAAACACTCAGTGTCTGGCCCAATCCATTTTTGCCTCACCCCGCACGCGACCTTGAATCCTACTCCGACCTAGTAGTGACTCGACTCAAAATGCAACCTACATGTGCCCTGACCCAATTACTCGTTTAGGATAGTCGCCTAAGGGAATACAAATTTAGATGATAGGTCTCATTCATGATTGTATGTGTTTGAGTCTAACTCACTGGAGTCAATTACGGACTATTTCTTAAAATACTCAAGTCACGTGTTACTTCTATATTTCAGGTAAAGGCAAGGTATTTTTGTATGGTGATGGTGTCATTGTAACTTTAAAGACTATGACACATGCATAAGATAGTTGTATTTAATTTGATAGACTATAGGTTAATGTAGGTTGTTTTGTTTTAAAGACATTTTATTGAACATGTAAGTTCATGACAATGTTTTATGAATATGTTTCCAGTGATTATTTCTGCATAAAACGGTTACGCTATGTATATAGTAACGACTTTAGGTTAGTAGAAATCTAGGGTCGTTACAAATAGTACCAGGGCTAGACACTAGGCGATGTGCTAGCGAGGAGGTTGAGCTCCAAATGGGGGCTGGACACGAGGCGATGTGCCAGTAAAGACGTTGGGATCCACGAAGGGGGTGGATTGGGGAGTCCCACATCAATTAGAGAAGGGAAGGAGTGCCAACGAGGACGCTGGACGTTGAAGGGAGGTGGATTGTGAGATCTCATATCGGTTGGAGAGGGGAACAAAACATTCTTTATAAGAGTGTGGAAACCTCTCGTAAGTAGACGAATTTTAACAACCTTGAAGGGAAGCCCTAAAAAGAAAACCCAAAGAGGATAATATCTGCTAGCGGTGGGCTAGTGCTATTACAGTCATAAGAGTTGAAACTAATAGGAAAACGTCTTAGCATATCATACCCAAATCAGATCAGTCGAAATGTCGGCATGGAGATGTCAAAAAATGTATTTCTTGACAAGCTTCAAACACTCAAATGCGATGAAATGAAGACCAAATATTGTATTTTTTAACCGGTTCGAACAACTTTCATTTTTTTTTTTGAATTATTCCGTATGGATTGTGGGTAAATAATTTTTTTTTTAATAACCCGATAACCCGGGTTGGGTTCGGCTGGGTTGGATATCAATCCAACCAATCCGAACTTTTGGGTTGGTCCAAAAAAATTTCTTCAACCCAATCCAACTCGACCTATATACACCCCTAATCTCGAGACATTACTTTGGCCTCCATCACGTTGTGGTCAAATAAAATAAGTGTATTGTGATGCTAACCTATGCCAGTAAAGTCAACATAATCCCAACATAAAAATGGCAAGAACTCCGACCATATCAAACATAAATATTTAAATTTCAAGTTACACCCCTTCCAACATGTTACACCTAGGGCTGACCTCGACAATAAAAATTCATGCAGGCTGTCGTCTAAGGAATTGTAGTACGCGGTTCGGTGATTTTAATAATTCTGTTCATCAGTCGGCAGATGTTGAAGAAACGTGTGATTGTTTGTTTCTTCTTTGTATATATTTTTTGTAATGTTTTCATATTCCTTTTGTTTTGGATAGTTTTAGAATCCGACTTTCCATAATTATATGATATTATCCACTTAAAGCATAAGTTCTCGTGGCTTTGCTTTAGGCTTCTGTAAAAGGTTTCGTACCAATAGAAAGAGTATTCTTCGATTATAAACCTATGATCATTCTCTAAATTAGCCGAGGTGGGACCTTCATCTAACATTACAAATATATTGTATAATAGCGTGACATATGTCATTTTTATGTAAATTTTTTTTGGAAAAATGAATATTTAAACTGCTAAAGTTGTGATGTTTTAATATACTAGAAGTATTTGTTTTTTAAAATATTAATTCAAGTCTTATGTATTATGCTAATGAATTAGTTTCATTTTTGTTTAATCTTTATAGAATTATTAATTTTTATTTAAATTGAAAAGATTGACTTTCGTTCATTGAATAAAATTTAAATATTATTGCTAGAGGTAATGTTAAGTTAGATCTATTAGAATAAGTCATTTGTCAAATCGTTGTAATTGATGTCCATCTTCGTAAGATTTTCAATGATAAAGAATTAAACTAGTTTAATTGTTCTTAATATTCTAATTTTTCTAAATTTAGGCGGTAACATGTTCATGATGAAATAAAATAAGGGATGTGGATAACTTGTATACCGTTTTGGCTAAATATTTTCTTTATTCTTTCGAGCAGTTCTCGTTGTGTTCATACTAAGAGGGATGTCTTGTACCAAAATCAATCGTCTTGGGTCACAAACCCTTGGTGGTTGTATCTGTATGGAAATGGACGCTTTTATGTCAACAACAAAAATTTAAGCTCGTAGAATTGTTGATCTTGCCGTGGCTGAATAAAACATAGCAAGCAATTCACGTAAAGATTATAAAAATTGAGATTTTTCTACTTAAGGATGACCTCAATCGAAAAATAAAAGTAAACACCTAAATCAAGAACTACGAGATCATCCTTTTCGTTATGGGTTATGGGTAGTAAAGGGATTTACCATTAAGATTTTTTTTTTTGTTTTTTTAAGGCTTAAAAATGCAATCTCAAATATTGTGTAATAATATTATTATACTCCAATAATGTATCAGTTTTTGGTTTGCCCCATCGAAATAGACAAATGAAACAAAAGGAATAACTTCTAAATCTTTTCAACTGAAAAATCTTTAAGCATTTCTGTTTGTCGTTGTGAATAAACGTCTAAAGACTATTTATGGGGGAGAAAATTCTCCTAACTATTACTACCATTCTCAAGTAACTATTAACCATTCTCACAAACAAATGAGTAACAATTTTAATATTTACTGCCAATTATCTTAAAATTTCTAGAACTTACTCGTAGATTCTTTAAACATTCTCGAGTTATTAACTTACCTTCTCCTCCATAAACTTGATTTTACTCGAGATTCTTCATTTTCAGCAACTCACGCATATCTGCAAATTTAATCATTGTTAGAGTCTGAGTGAGAATGAATGACGACTAAAGACAACTAAGTAAGTAGCCTTACTATCGGCTCGGTCGAAAGATTTGCCTTATGTACGACGACATGTGCCTAGTGGCCCTTGCACTTGTCATTTATGCTTTATATTATATGATGATGTGACTATGTTATACAATGATGAAACTATGATGTGATTATGTTATATGATGTTATATGATATTATATGATAATGTTATATGATGATGACATGATGATGATATTGTATGATAACATGACGATGTAAGATGCATGATGATGAGATGACCTAATATGACGTTATTCCATATTAGGATGATGTGTATGTATTAAATTTCATGATGCATTATGACGATTATTTTGCTAAGACACAACCCTAATTAATGTTAATAATGATGAACGTACGAAGAGGGTAATGTGTGAATGGTGTATAGGATTGTATCATAAAGATGATTTAAAGATGGAAACTATAGGGACCTCATGCAATTTGTGTATTCATATACATCGGGTTACTTCCTCATTTATGAGGATGAGTACGGACGCGTACACTATGATGATGATCTTCATCATGCCACACATGACATTCGGGAGACTGTTGACATTTGGATGTCGGCTATGGACAGCTAGCCCAACTATGATGGGTCTAGGGGGTGTGAACTTGTAACACCCGCTTATCGTCAACGATTAACAGGAGTTAACATCGACAATATTAAGAGACTCTGATATCCAATCATAAAATTCAAAGTATTTCAAAAACAACATCCAGTAAAATATTTAAAAAAAAAAAAAACAGTACTTTAAAAAACTTAAAACGACTAAGGTAAATTCTTGACAACGGAAACATAATTACATAACAGACCCAGACATGGATTCCCAGTAGTCTCTAGCCCGCTGGTCTCGTCCTCGGCTGGCCTGCAGCATCTACATCTGGAAAGAAAAGTTATAATAATTCTGATGAGTAATTAGATTACTCAGTAAGTAGCTAGCTTATCATTCACGGGTTCATAACTAATCTTTCCAAGTGTTTTTACGTTTTATTCATCACTGACTCCTAGTTCTCTTACTAGGGTCATCTGTTTGTTAATGAGGTATCTCAGCTACCTCCAGCTAGGTTACTGACTCTCTCTCAATATGCTTATCTAGAGTTTTCGGACTCGTATGTAAGACTCGCTCTCGGTCAAATACGGCCCGTCTACTAATTGCTCTGGCGGCCTATTTATCTCATATACCAACGGTCAGGAGTACTCATGCTCCCTGACTTAGCACACAGCGCGTTGGCCAGGAACTCTGCGGGAATGAGTAGACTATCATACTCAGTAAATAAGCCATAGCTCAACCACCAATAAGCATATCTAGAGTCATAACCTTTCCATTAACATGCATAACATACTCACAGTTACTGCATGCTTCCATACATGTATCATGATCAACACGTAGAACATTTTGACAATCATTTATATCACGCTTACATCACAGGCAAGCAGTCACAATATACAATAAACACTAAATATCATCAAAGTTCATCATAACTTATTAAGCTCTTAATCAGGTAAACAACATACTCACATGTTGTAGAACGAGTTCAAAGGTCGATACGCTACTTACTTGGTTGCGAACTCCTTTTCCCCCTTGAAGGTACGTTTAATAGTATTTCAACACAATTCCTTCCTATTAGACCTATATTTTATCGATTTCAACATAAGTACAGATCATTTTTGATAGGACAGGTCAAAAGGAGTCGAACGGGACAAACCGGGAGCAGAAATACCTTCGCACGCGCCCTCACGCGCCAACACAAGGTCAATATCGTTTTCTCACGCGCCTGATCCTCGCACAGTCGCACTTCCACTCGCGGCCTCCCACGCGCCTCGCGTGTCCTTCACGCGCTCGTCTTCAACCTCTCCTCCCTGCAATTTTTCCAATCTTTTTCCTTAATACCCGTTGTGTCCCGAAGCAAAAATTTCATCTCTACAGCTCGAATTTCGTGCTGATTTCTTCTACAACTTTATAGATCTCCTAACTACGGTTCTAACAAGCCTTATTTCATAATTTATTATGCAGTATGAATCAAGATATCGAGATTTAAAGGTTCGGTGATATGGGTTTTTTTTTCGTTACCTTCGAATTACCGTTCGATTCAGCTCGGGGCCGTATCCCTTTCCTCAAAAGATTCCTCAGCAACAACCCCTCTTCCTTTACCCTCGATTGATGTCCAATTTTAAGCAACCAAAAACTCGAATTCTCCAAAAATTTCCTCCTCTGTTTTCTGGGTTTCTCTCCATCTCCATTCTTCATTTTTCTTCCCTTTTTAAAGCCTAATCAAGCTCTAATACGCTTCCACATCCCCTAATCATCCACTCATCCATCCTACGCCTCCAGCTACGCGTCCGCCGCCCCTCATCCCCCCTTTACAGCAGCTGCTTGACGCAGCTGCTTTGTTTCGTCGTTTATTTTTTTTATTTTTTATTATTATTATTATTATTATTATTATTATTATTATCATCATCATCAAACACACCACACATAAAATACAAAATACATTTGTCATTATTTATTTATTTTTTATTTTATTATTATTATTTTTTTAGGTTGTTGCAGAACTGCTCGGAGATTCATGCTCGCATGTGTGGGTCATGTGTAGGGAAGTACTACGCACCCAATTTTATCTTGACTAGAGGCCATCCCTATGATGGTTTTAACAAGAGGTCTTTAATCATAAGTTGCATGTATTTGCATTCTCTGACCCCAATAATCAAGTCACTTACTAAGTATTTCTTAAAATACTCAAGTGGTGTGCTACTTCTAGTTTAGGTAAAGGCACGATACCCTTATACGACTAACAACAACATCACAAGTAGAGACCATGGTACGTGCATAGGATAATGCTACTTAATTTTCTTAAACGTAGATTAGTATAAGATGTTTTTACTTTTAATGTTTTATTTGTTTTATTTATAATTCATAGAGTTGTTTTAAAAATGTTATCAAATATATAAGTCCATAACCGTGTTTTATGATAAAATTTTTAAATATTTATTTCTACCTAAGAGAGTATAATATGATAACAGTAAGTACTTTAGTTTAGTAGAAATTTAGGGTCATTATAGGAAGTCTTCGTGTTACTTTTTTTTTTTTCAAAATTACCTACTCTTTTATTTCTCTCTTTTATTCTTCCTAATCTCATCAATTAAGTCACTTGCAAATTCTTGCTGGGAATGGGAATGATGTTTGAAAGGACTGAAATGTTGTTAATTGTCATAAGTTTTTTTTATTTAATTTAGTAATGAACTTTCATAATTTTATAAGGTTGATTAAATAAGAATATTATTAATCTTGTGATTTAATTTTGTAACCATTTTAATATTAATCTTATTTAATTCTACAACGTTTGATGATTCAAACAATTGTCCCTATATAATGAGTTTGTCTAGGAGGTTGAGGATATCGGAATTTGATATCGGAGTTTGATTGAGTTTGTGTGTCACAGTGTATTTCTTGAATGACATTTTGGTAAGAGACTTTGTAGTGTGAGAGTAAGATATTCACTTGTAACACTTTGAATATTAGTGATTGATTGTTACCCGTGGATGTAGGAGAATTTTTTCTCTCCGAACAACGTACATAACTTAGTGTCTCTTTGTGTAATTTCGTTCATCGGTGTTGTGAGTATATTCGTTCCGCTTTCGGGCCACAATAAATGGTATCAGAGCCATATTGTGGTTTTTGGATTATTATGAAAGTTTTGACCTCATCGACTACTATACGTGCTCACTGTCGTGCTTATTTTCTTGAAAATCAAATTTTTAAGAATTGGGTTTTTCTACTTTCATCCAGATTACTGGTTACAAATGGCAGAGTCATCTGGAATTATATCATGGCGGGGATCGAGAATTTTGAGTTCTAATCTCGAAGTATAGAAATTTGATGGAACAAAAAAATTTGGTGTTTGGCAACGCGAAGTTGGTGATTTGCTGGCCATGCAAGACCTTGATGCTTCTCTCATAGAGGAGATGCCTGAAGACATGACAGACGCCGAATGAAGGAAATTAAATCGACAAGCTTGTGGAATTATTTGATCCTGTCTTGGCAAAGATCAGAAATATCCATTTATGAAGGTGCCCATCGTGAAAGAACTATGGGACAAGCTTGAGGCGAAATATATGTAAAAGAGTGTGAAAAATAAACTCTATATATTTCGCCTTTTAAGTCAAAACTGAAAAGTTTCTTCTTCAAATGGATTTTATTTTCCACACTCTTCCTGCATATATTTCACCTCAAGCTTGTCCCATAGTTCTTTGGCCATAGTCACCTTCATAAATGAATATTTATGATCCTTGACAATATCGAATAATTCCACAACAATCAGGATCAAATAATTCCACAAGCTTGTTGATTTTTGGCTTCTATCATATCTTCAGTCATCTCCTCTTCTAGAGAAGCATCAAGGTCTTGCATGGCCAGAAAATCGCTAACTTCGTCTTGCCAAACACCAAAATTTTTTGTTCCATTAAATTTCTCTACTTCGAGATTAGAACTCAAAATTCTCGATCCACGTTGTGATTTAGTTACAGATGACTTTGCCATTTGTAATAAGTAATCTTGCCATTTGTAATAAGTAATGTAATAAGTAATCTGGATGAAAGTAGAAAAACACAATTTTTGAAAAATTGATTTTCAAGAAAACACGATTGTGAGCACGTCTAGTGGTCGGTGAGGTTAAAACTTTCACAATACCCCAAATACCACAATATGGCTCTGATACCACTTGTTGGGCCGAAAGCGGAACAAATGTACTCACAACACCAATGAACGAAATTACACAAAGAGACACCAAGATATGTATGTAGTTCGGAGAGAAAAAATTCTCGTACATCCACGGGTAGCAATCAATCACTAATAATCAAAGTGTTACAAGTGATTACCTCACTCTCACACAAAATCTCCTACCAAACTATCACTCAAGAAATACAATGTGACTCACAAAACTCAATCAAACTCATATCAAATTTCCATATCCTCAATCTCCTAGACAAGCCCATTATATAGAGATAATTGTTTGAATCATATCGAAAATTAAATAAGAATAATGTTAAAATGGTTACAAAATTAATAACCAAATTAATAATAGTCTTATTTAATATAAATGGATGAAATTGATGAGAGTGAATAACTAAATTAAATACAAAACTTATGACAATTTACCAAAGTGATTGGATTGTTTTTTTTTTTTTAATTTTATTTTATGTTTTTCCTAGGTCGGTGGGTACATTTTAAGCATTTTTTTTTCTTTTGCTATTTAGAAATGGTCATGAATGTTACATAAAATTTTATTCTAATTTTAAAAATGGTTACTATCTTCAAATTTAAAACATATAAATGGTTGACCCAATTAAACTATTGGAGCTCTACTACACAAGACATCTAAAAAGATTAATAAAAAAACAATTTTAAAGTGGTCAACTATGGTAATAGTCGACCTTCAAAATTGAAAAAATAAAATAATAATAATAAAGAAAGGTTTATAATAATCCTCACTATGAGCTACTATTTTAATAAACATTGACCTATAAAGTGATTTTTTAGGTCAACAAAAGTATGAATTTGTTTGTTAAACATGGCCAAGTACAATGAAGAACAACATGCGACATGTTGATCCAAATATGAACGGTTTAAGATTTGATATTAGTCTATAATGATTCGTGGTCGCTGATGGTTATATTTAAGCAAGCTTTTGAATCGTTTGGAAATTAAATGAAATTTTCTCACTGCTTAATGTAAAATATGAATACACAATATGAAACTAAATTTGAAAAGAAAAGAACACATGGATCACAAGACATAAATAATGGAGGGCCATTGTTTGAACGTAGTGACGATCATCCTTAGGCCATCTCTTTATTGATATGAGTATTTTCTTCTTTTACCTGCAAGAGTTTATAGGATTAAGTTAATATAAATGTAAAATGAAGGAATAAAAGATGATATCGTTAAACGGGTTCGAGGGGAGATTTTCGTTTGTGAAAAGCTTACCTTAGAGTAGGAATGTGAAGGATATCTCTCTAGTAGTGGTATGGAGGTGGTGGTGAGGCATAAATGTAGTCGTTCTTGGGAGGTGGTGGAGACTTGTACTCGTAGTCTTTCTTGGGTGGTGGTGGAGATTTGTACTCGTAGTCCTTCTTGGGTGGTGGAGGAGACTTGTACTCGTAGTCCTTCTTCGGTGGTGGCGGAGATTTGTACTCGTAGTCCTTCTTGGGTGGTGGAGGAGACTTGTACTCGTAGTCCTTCTTGGGAGGTGGTGGAGACTTGTATTCGTAGTCCTTCTTGGGTGGTGGCGGAGATTTGTATTCATAGTCCTTCTTTGGTGGTGGAGGAGACTTGTACTCATAGTCCTTCTTGGGTGGTGGAGGGGACTTGTACTCGTAATCCTTCTTGGGTGGTGGAGGAGACTTATACTCGTAGTCCTTCTTGGGTGGTGGTGGAGACTTGTATTCGTAATCCTTCTTGGGTGGAGGAGGAGACTTGTACTTGTAATCCTTCTTGGGTGGTGGTGGAGACTTGTATTCGTAGTCCTTCTTAGGAGGTGGAGGAGACTTGTACTCGTAGTCCTTCTTTGGTGGTGGAGGAGACTTGTACTCGTAATCCTTCTTAGGTGGTGGGGGAGACTTGTACTCGTAGCCCTTCTTAGGTGGTGGAGGGGACTTGTACTCGTAATCCTTCTTTGGTGGTGGAGGAGACTTGTACTCGTAGTCCTTCTTGGGTGGTGGAGGAGACTTGTACTCGTAGTCCTTCTTAGGAGGTGGAGGAGATTTGTACTCGTAGTCCTTCTTGGGTGGTGGAGGGGACTTGTACTCGTAATCCTTCTTGGGTGGTGGAGGGGACTTGTACTCGTAGTCCTTCTTGGGAGGTGGGGGAGACTTGTACTCGTAGTCCTTCTTGGGAGGTGGAGGGGACTTGTACTCGTAATCCTTCTTGGGTGGTGGGGGAGACTTGTACTCGTAGTCCTTCTTCGGTGGTGGAGGGGACTTGTACTCGTAATCCTTCTTGGGTGGTGGGGGAGACTTGTACTCGTAGTCCTTCTTCGGTGGTGGAGGGGACTTGTACTCATAATCCTTCTTGGGTGGTGGAGGGGACTTGTACTCGTAGTCCTTCTTGGGAGGTGGTGGAGACTTGTACTCATAATCCTTCTTGGGTGGAGGAGGAGACTTGTACTCGTAGTCCTTCTTCGGTGGTGGTGGAGACTTGTACTCGTAATCCTTCTTGGGTGGTGGGGGAGACTTGTACTCGTAGTCCTTCTTCGGTGGTGGAGGGGACTTGTACTCGTAATCCTTCTTGGGTGGTGGGGGAGATTTATACTCATAGTCCTTCTTCGGTGGTGGAGGGGACTTGTACTCGTAATCCTTCTTGGGTGGTGGGGGAGATTTATACTCATAGTCCTTCTTCGGTGGTGGAGGGGACTTGTACTCGTAATCCTTCTTGGGTGGAGGAGGAGACTTGTACTCGTAGTCCTTCTTAGGAGGCGGTGGAGACTTGTATTCGTAATCCATCTTTGGTGGTGGTGGAGATTTGTATTCATAGTCCTTCTTAGGTGGTGGAGGAGAATAGTAAACTGGAGGCGGTGGAGAGTGATAAACAGGTGGTGGAGGAGAATAGTAAACCGGAGGCGGTGGAGATTGATACACAGGTGGTGGAGGAGAATGGTAAACGGGAGGTGGAGGAGAATGATAAACCGGAGGTGGTGGAGAGTGATAAACAGGCGGTGGAGGAGAATAGTAAACAGGAGGTGGTGGTGACTTATATTCATACTTCACTTTCGGTGGCGGAGGTGAATTGTATGAATAGTAAGGAGGCGGCGGAGACGAATAGACATAATCAGCAGCAAACACCGATGGCATACTTAGAGTCGCCACCAAGATCGTGGCCACGAGATAGGCCATCGAAGACCTAGATTTCCCCATGTTTGTACCTCAATGGGATTGAGTTATGCCTTCAAACCCAAGCCTCCCCTCTCTTTATATAGCTTTCAAATAAGCTCCTCCAAGGCAACAAATGATAGCCAACCAATTATAAAATGATATTAATTTTTACACCTAACCTTCGTGGAAGAGACCAACATGTTGACAAATGAGTATTCCATTATACTATTCAAATTTGGATTGGGTTATAAAATTATTTAAATTTATAACCATAATTTTTGGTTTGAAAAAGCTTTTCATATTACATTTGAATTAATTTTTATATTATCTTTAAGAACAAACGTGAATCGAAGTTTGAATTATTCAAAATTTATAATATTGAACATTCAAGAGTAAATTTCTTGATAATTAATAATTTGAATAATTGAAGTCCCACCTCAATTAATTTAAGAAATGATCACAGGTTTACAAACAAAGAATACTTTCTCCATTCATGTGAGGCCTTTTCGGAAGCGTAAAACAAAGCCACGAGAGCTTATGCTCAAAGTGGACAATATCATACCATTGTGGAGAGTCGTGTGTAGAATTTCAATTTGGGTGATAATTTAATTGATAAAAAATAAAATTATATACCAATAAATTTTGCACGATAAAATCATGTGAAATCTAGTCATTTAATGCACGGCGAGCGGTATCAGGGTTGTGGAGACATTATATTTAGTAGTATAGAAAATATGAGGGGATCGTTCCCACCCTAGTAGCAAAAGCTGCTCCTCTTTGAGTCTCACATATTCTCTCCTCTCCCGATAGCTTGAAGTCAGTTGTATTCATTCGACTTCTCTAGGGGGTTTTCGCATATCTGATGCAATCGATTGATTCTTTGAGGTCCATTCTTCGGTAGTGCATAGGCTCACTTTTAAAATATAACCCGATCCAAGGTCTATTCTTCGGTAGTGCATAGGCTCACTTTTAAAATATAACCCGATCCGTCCAACATGATATATATGGTCAAATCAAATTGATATTGAAACTTCAAGCATTAGATTGCCTCCTATCTTGATAGCCAGAGCTAACCCTCTTGAAACATGTCTCAAAGGAGAGAATATGCTCGAATTAATGTTGAGTCTTACCTTTCCATTGTGCTTCTGGGACAAATTAAATTTAAAATTTAAAATAATTATGATTTCACTAAAAAAAAAAAAAACTAATTTTAGAAGTAGTTTAAATAAATGAACATTCTAGAATGTAGAATGAAAATGGTAGTAATTTATGGCACGTGACCTAACACGTGCGAAGAGAAGAGTTGAATTTTGAGGAAACGTGTGAATATTGAATTTGTTTGTTTTACTTTTTCTTATATGGTTGTTGTAATTTTAACTAACCTTATCAATTTATGGGTTTTTTTTTTTTTTTTGATAAACTAATTAATAAACTCCAATTTTAATATGAATTTTCCACTCATTTAATTTTTTATTTTTATTTTATTTTTATGATTTTTCCACATTTCTAATTTTAATAAAACCTATTTGTATGGTAAATATAGTAATTTTTAAATAAAGTATTTTTCTTAAAAAAATTTAAATTAATTGAACTTTGGCGGAGCCCCTTTCTCTTTGATCCACATAGACAAAATGGAGGACTGGTGCCAACCGTTCATCACGGAAGAAACGACTCACTGAGCCGAGATCACTAACTAATACTAATAGAATATAAAAGAACTATATTTTCTGTATACTTTCCCCAGTTCTATTGCTACCACGGGCTTTACGCAATCAATTGGATCATATAGATATCCCTTCAACACAACATAAGTCATCGAAAGGATCTCGAAGACCCTCCAAAGCACGAAAGCCAGAATCTTTCCGAAAATGGTAGATTTTTAAAATTTTGAATTTTAGATTTATTTAGCATAAAATTAAATATTTAAAAATTAAACAGATTCGTAAATTTTAGAGAAAATGTAAATACAAATTTTATTTAAATTATTTATTTAAAAATAATTATTAATTTTAATTCATATTATTTGTAATATATTTCCTAATAAATGAAAATTAAAACGAAATTTAATGACGTAATAAAAATAAACTAATTAATTAAAAAATTATTATTTATTTATATGAAATTAATATGAGGCGGTGCATAAAATACGTAAGAAAAGAATGGGTGGCATAATTTGTGGTATCTAGCTGGAATTGGTTTATAGTCAATATTCGAGTCTATTATTAATTATATATTGATTTTATTTATTTATTTATTATTATTCTTTATCAATTATTCATTTATTATTACATTTGAAATTTCCATTATTTTTTTTTAAAACATATCCTTTTTGGTCACACCATGCATGGAAGAAAATAAATAAATAAAGAGTTGATTTTCATATTGTACTTTAGTCTTCCATCAATATTTTCTATTCTACGTTCATTTATTTTATGTTAAAAACACTATTTTATCTAAATTGCTAAAAAAAATTTATGTTTTAAAAACGATGAAACTTACCCCTTATCGTCTCACTGGCCGACCGTGACCCCTATTATTTTGAGATCATATCTAGTATTCAGAGTTTGCTTCGATTTGGTACTACTCTCTCGACTCGCACCGAAATAGTGCTTTACCCTTAGATGTGTAGTCAACTGTTGTGCCTCAATGCATTTCGGGAGCTTAAACTCTAAAGTTTGCGTTCAGTTTCACTATAAAAAACGTCATACCCAATAGAAATAATCATCTTTATATTTCACGGAGGGACTTTATTAGCACTTCTCGTTACATAAATTTATATTTTTCTACCCATATTTTGTTTGAGTATATTTATCTTTTTCGCACTTAATTCAAGATATTAGCATTGATATTAACAAAAAATTTCAAATAATTACAAGAATCTTTTTACCTGGGTTGGGTTGAAATAGAGCTATGTCTCTCAAAACTGATATCAAGGCGTTGGTAAAAAATAAAACCATATTGATATAAACGTTATTAGTATAGTGATGTTTCCTCAACGCTAAATTAAGCATTGAAATAACAAGTCTTATTCTTCATGCTTTTGACACAAACATTCCGTAAAGTTTCTACAGTGTAGTTTTACCTATGTTTTTTATCGAGGTAATATAGCATCGGGAGACATTTACTCAACATGTTTTTTATTTTCATGATGATTTCTTTGCAGTCGAAATTCAAATAAACACAAACTTCAAAATCGTTAGAATAGCGAGTGGAAAGGCACGAAGTTTGGAATATATGTTTAGAGGAAAATTGAGGCACTAAGGAGTTGGGGTTTGGCAAGAGTGGTTGGCATGTCTCCTACAACCTTCCATTTTTTCTTAATTAAGATCTCTTCAAGATTAGGTGTGTTGAAATTAATAGAGGCCATTGGAATTCCACGTACGGATTTGTGTATTCATTTGCTTTCACTTTTGACTATCATATATTTATTATTTAATTTTTTCAACAATTCATCACTTTTGTATTTAATTGAATCAATGTTGTTTGGTGTAGGAGCCAAATAATACTCATCTTTTTCGTTCTCGTAGCTTAGTCGTATTCAATGTAGGACGACCCAGCCTCCCAGATTCGCATCAGCGAGTGGTGTGACGACGACCAACTTGATTGAAAATAACGATTTGAATGTAATGACACGGGAAAAGAGAGAACAAGCAGAACAACTTTATCTTTTATGTGATATGAGACGATGGCTGCCACTTCCTTATTACCATTTAGACAATCCCCGATCCTTATTAGACTAGATAGAGGTCAGGAGATTCTTATTAGTGTAAAATAGCCCTAGCCTCATTCACTCCCGGTGAAATAGCAGCTACGCCCCTTGGTCCCGAGCGTTTGAACTAATCCCAGTATCTTTTACCGAAAAATAAGTTTGTGTACGTTATTGATTGATGTCAGTTTGTGTTATACCGAGATTAGTGTTAGAGATGTTCATAGGGCAGGATAGAGATGACAAAGTCCCGTCCCTTCTCCACCACCTGTTTCAATCTTTGTTTCTTAGAATTTTTCATTTATTTTTGCAGGAATTCGAGACATGGCCCCTCTAAGAAAATTTTCTCCATTTTTGAAAGAAATACTTATTTCAAAGAATATTTTCAATTGGATAATATTTATTTTCTAAAAATAAAAAATAAAAAATATCTTAATAAATTTGATAGTATTTCTTAAGAAAATATATAATATTATAATATAATGTTTTTCCACCTAATTTCTAAAAATTTAAATTTTTATATTACAAAATACTATTTAATACTTAAGAAAAAAAAATCTCCAAAATACTTATTTTAATTGAGGCGAGTGATGAATTGAACAGAGATAGAGACGGAAAATATAATATGCACCTCTCGTCTAGTTTAATTGACAGAAAAAAATCTCTGACTATCTCTCCCCCTTCTCAGTTTAAACAAAGATTCTTCCCTGCATTTGTCGTCCTCACAGATCTTGGTGTAAGTATTTTTTAGGTTTGATAAAATCCTATTTTAGAATCTAATACCTAAGTAAATGAACGATACCACATTCAAATAATAGCGATATTGAGGGTAAGATGACTAAAGAAGGTTTAAAAGAATTAAAAGTTACTATCTATACCAACAAAGTGATCTTAATTAGCTCAACCATAAGAACTCCAAAATTATGTGGTGACAGTCTTCACTCTTATAAGAAATGAGCAAGTAACATGACCACATCCTACGAGAAACAAGAGAATCTAGCCTGAATCTATATTCTAAATCCTAATTTGAATCTTAGTCACGTGACATTGCATTATATATTTAGGCAATGAACATTTCCATGAACACACACGTATATAAATCACCATGGTTCTTTAAAATGAGTTCTTAAAATTTATGTTATAAAAAAAATCAGTGTAAGAATCCCACGTTGGTTATGGAGGAGAACGAAACATCCTTTACAGGGGTATGAAAACCTGTCCATAGCAGATGCGTTTTAAAAACCGTGAGAGAAAACTCGAGAGGGAAAGCCCAAAAAAGACAGTATCTGCTAGGGGTGAGCTTGGATTAAAATAATGAAAAATAAGATTTTGACCTTATCTTCAATCATACCAAATGTAAACAAAATTGTAATCGAACTCTCTTCCATTCATCAATTAATGCATATACATGGAAGTGCAAATATTCAAACAAATTGATGATTTAGAATCATAAATTGTAATATTCACTAGTAATGATATATTTGAATTTCCATTGTTAGGTGTAATAAAGCCAAAGAATTATGTGTTCATTTGTTTATTGTTTGTTTGTGGGAGAAAGCCAAACTTTTATGAGCCCATAGATTTCAAAACAAGTAGCCACATGTAAAGAATGGGTAGCTTTCCCATTCATCAAGACAACTAATTTTCTTTTCTATAAGAAGTTGTTGGAGTGAACATGGTCTTTAACTTTTGGTTAATCTTGGACTTTTAGTTTTCCAAGATATTATGTACTTTGTTTTTCTACTTTATGTTGTCTTACCCATGTTAAAACATTAATCTTTTCAAATTTTGGTTGAAATGTTGATGTCGGTGCGGATTTAGGGATGGTAATGGTCGAGAAATGTCAAAAAGGGCTCGTACGAAATGATGAAATGTATGAGATTCTATATCGGTTGGAGAGGAGAACGAAACAATGTTTATAAGGGGGTAGAAACTTCTCCGTAGTAGACACGTTTAAAAAACTTTGAAGGGAAGCGTGAAAGGAAAAACTGGGAGAAGACAATATTTGCTGGCAGTGGACTTGGACTGTTACAGGATGAATATTATAGTTTGGTTGCTACGAGAATGCATGTCTATTGTTGTGATTTTTGTAGGTTTATCATACCGGTTTTACAACACTGTTATTAATTTTAAGGGTTTAACTAACTTTATTCTAGAGATATTTCAAACGGTTTGAAAAATTTATGAATATGAATGAAAGTCCATTTCAAATATCACATTTAGTAATAGTGACAATGAGCTTCCTATTGCAACAACTTTTTAACGGTAGCAAGTTAGACTCAGTTGAACTGAACTTTTTAACTCTTGCAAGTTATAGGACTCTGTTGAACTTTTAACTCTAACTTAACTTTATAGAAACCGTTTTAGTGAGTGGGGTATTCTAGATAATGAATTTGTATAAGGCTTGATAATAAAATACTAAATCTCTTCTTATAAATTCCTTAAATGCGAAGATTTAATTCACAATATAATTATTTGCGACAGTGATGAACATTACACAAGTGTGATAAACAACCCACGACTACAATACAAATATAGTAAGTCACTTGCCTCCCTTCTTACTTCACCATACTTTTCGTAGTCACTCGTATGTGGAAGGATATGGGAAACTAAAGAGCAAGAAGTTGTATTTGTAGGTACATACGAAGCGTTTAACATCGAGGGAGTGGAAGACATATTGAAACCGAATCACGGCGGTTGGATTTTTGAAAGGAAAGGCCTCCGAACACCGTTTCCAGAAGAGAGAGAAGGGGCAGAATGAAGGATGCTCGAGTAGGACAAAGAAGACGATCGAATCGAACCCGAGTTGAATATCAACTTGCAACCCTGCCTTCATTTAAGGCCGTTAAGTTGAGTATAATGTCTAATTCCTCTATTTGAGTTCAATTAAGTTAATAAATGAGATTTGCTAAGAAATTAGGTGAATGTTCTAATAGGACGAATACCTCGACAATACTTGGAACCTTACTATCGACATGGGTAGAAGTTGTGTTATGTATGATGACACGTGCCTAATAGCTTTGCACGTGTCATATGATTGATATGTGCGAGATGTTTATGAAATGTTATGTTCGAGATACGATATGAATATGATATGATATGTTTGATATTATGATACATGTTATGTTATGATATGCTTGATGATATGGTACATGTCATGGTATGATATATTTGATAAATGAGGCATGTTATGATATGATACAATTTATGAAATGATATGTTGAAGAATATGTTACGAGCACGATAGGATATAATACAATGTATGACATGCATGATACACAATAAATATGTCTTGAATTGATATATAACCCCGAAATATGTTTTAAAGGCTATGTTATAAAATGATATGATGCGAAGGAAAATGGAAAGGGTTGTCTTACATGAGCTAATTAAAGTGAAAAAATGTTGAGGATCTCATGCATTATTGTATGTCACATGCATCGAGATATGTTTTTCCTTATGATAAGTATGGACGTGTACGTTATGAAAATAAAAATAATCTTCATGTTTAACATGATGCTACGACGGTCATTACTCCTACTAGGTGTTCGGCAATAGTACAAGAGAATGCTAGCCCGACCAGAAAGGGGCCCAAGAGGTGCAAACTGACTAGTGGGTCCATATTCGCATGTATGAGCAGTGTGTAGAATGGTAAATACACATCCTATGAACCGCTTAGGATAGTCACCTAAGGGAATATGATTTTAAATGATAGGTTTCATTCATGATGGCATGTTACCTCTTTTTATTTTTTTATTTTTTAATATTGATCATATAATCGCGGTTATTACAGACCCCCTCATTAGGCAATCGGTCAAATTAATCAATTTATCCCTTAGGTTGACTTTGGCCAATTTTTTCATTCTTTTACTATTTTCTTTTATATTGTTCTTGAGTTTCTAGGAATTTTCTTAAATATTTTTCTCTCTGCCTCTCAAAATTCAACCTCTAAAGATGGATAAAATCCTAAAAATTTGATTTTAAAAGAAAAAGTTACTTAAATTTCTTATTGAGCCTCGGGTGTTACACTGACTTTGTTATGGCTTGTTCGAGCATGTCACGTGTCACGCAAGGAGTGCAAGTATCCTTCCCCTAACACATGCATTAATCCGCAACATGGGACTTCCTCTCGGCGCCGAAGGCATGTGACGAGTGTGGTGATCTTTTTTTTTTTTTTTTTTTCCCTTTC
>NW_019268521.1:762632-786837 GCF_002738365.1 Cucurbita moschata
GGTGATTTTTTTTTTTTTTTTTGTCCCATTCGATTATTTTTCGCTCTTATTTCGTTATTAACCTTAATTTACCTGAGTTAGGACCTACCAGAGAAATTTTAGAAAATTGAGAGCTACCGACATACAAAAAAACTAGCTTTGAAAGACACGTTTCACCCAAGTAATTAACCATTTAAACTTTTCTCAAATAATACTTATAGGATCGGTAGGACATGCTAGCATGCGAGCATACTTTTCCTTAGTTCGTTAGAATGTACATAATTAAGACTCATAATAGGCAATTTGAATGAGAATACTATGTATCTTATGAAAATTACCAAAATTCTCCTAGAATGAGAATTTAAGTTGCATGCCTATTTTAATGATTTCGAGATTGAGTTCTTAGAAATATTTAATTATTTCCTTAGCATGTTTGAATTAACTAAGTTATGATTAGGATGCTAGAGCTAAAGTTAGAGCGGTTTACACGTTGACCTAAGTTAGTACGTTTCCAATAGAATGAGCACATTAGGATCGTGAGCGGCGATCAGAGGTCTAGACCTGAGTGCAACTAGAGATTGAATTAGCCTTGAGGAGTTAACTCCGAGCATCCCAAGAACATCATATGAGATTTAAACCAAATAGACACCCTAAGAACCAAGTAAACCTCCACGACTTCTAAATAAATTTAAGAGAACTTATGAGACCACTAGCAATGTAAACGGTATCAATTTGAGAAACTACTATTGTGTGTAGAAGCAAGTCGAGAGCCCATAAACCAATGTTGAGAGGGGACGAGGAACTACATAAGTAGTTGACTTGAGGAGCTATTATTGTATATAGAAGGGGGTCCAAAGCTCATAAACCAGCATTGAGATGGAACAAAGAACTACATAAATAGTTTAACTCATGACAAGTGCCACTATTGTGTGTGGAAACCGTCAGGGGTCCCCTAAACAAGCTTGCTATATTTTATACTAGTCTTGCGAGGGGCAAGGTACCTAATGACTCTATGGTTTTTCTTGTGGATGGGTCGACAATTAACCTTACACAGATGTGTTCAAACTAGATTAATATTGTCCTGTAAGATTTGAGGTTGCATCTCCACCTAGGATGTCGAACGTTCACTATTGTGGCTATACAAGCTTGCCAAGTTTGAGAATAGGAAGTTGGTTCACTTCGAGATGAGATTTACCATCCAAGAAACCTGCGGGGCTAGAATCCGGTAAACAGCTTCTAAACCCCAATAGGGTCTATAACATATAAGATAATAGCTCGAAATTTCAAGGCCTTCTCAGAAACTCAAATATCTATAGAATTAGGCTCGAACTTTCTAGAGTCTAGAGAAAAATCCTTAATAAATTACTAGGATAAGGATGCCATGGGTACAAGTAGGCTCATTACTGAGTTTTTTTTATACTCACCCCTTAACCCTCTGTTTTTTAGGCATTCATGGGCTACAAGTCAATGTAGAAGAGCATTCGTGAGCTCCACAATCATATTGGAGATCATCACGGGGTCAGTCTAGTCTTTATATTTTTTTGTCTTTTGTGTTTGGTTTGTAATTATCCAAATTCATTCTCCATTTGTACTAAATTCAAAAAATACAACTTATAGTTAGATTTTCTTTTAATTTTAATGTAGTGTTGTTGATTTTAATTTCATCATATATATATATATATATATTTGCTTTCGTACTTTTTTCGTGGTCGAAATTTCAAAGTCTCGAAAATTGAGTTATGATAGTAAAGCACACAACAGTAATCGAGCTGCAATGATAAACCTAATGCACCTACTAATTTCATAGCGATGCAAGCAATATCAAAAGAACAGTAATCAAAACCGCCAACGAAAATCCACCAAGAAAAAAAGAAACCTAGAATGAGATATGAGAAATTATCGACTACTTTGTGGTTGATTGTTCACGAATATGGACATCTGTAAGAGCTGTACAGCTGGCAATAAGTGAGGAGAGAGAAATGCCAGCTGTACTACTCTTTTACTGTTTAAAAAAAAAAAAAAGAAAGAATGAAGAAAAAGAAAAAGAAAAAGAACGAAGAAGAAGACAGAGGAGAGCGTGAAGCGGTGGAGGCGATGGGGCTTGAGGCACTCGTTAGCGACGGTGGGCCGAACGGTTGAGGAAGGGAATAACCGACGGAAAGTTCTAGTGGTGTGATTTTCATTGTTGTTTTTTCAAACCCTAATACTTTTCACGGGATCGGTGTACCTAGGTTATTGTCGAGGGAAGTTGGTGAGTCCTTGTGAAAAGAAGACATGGGGTGTTGAGAGGAAAGAAATATCAAGAAGGAGGTGGGAAGAAGAGGCTAAAAACTGAGGGGGCCCGATCTGACCCGACCCGACCCACCTGTATAGAACCAAGACTCGAGTTGTTTCTCATTTCACACCAACAGATTCGTCTTTATCTAGATCTAGGTACTTGACTCACACGTTCCATCAATGTTTTATTATAGGAAAATTTCAAGCTTAGTCAAGGGACACTTGAAGACTCGATAAAGTTTTAGGAAGTCTACGATCAGGTAAGTAACCATCTAGAGCAAGTTTTTAATTAATGGCTTGTAGGAGCCGGTTTAGACTTGTGGCCAAACAGCTTGGTAATGTATGTAGGAATGGTTATAGTTAGTTCATGGAGGTGGTACTTCAATAATGTGTGTGGTTGTACTTTGGTTGTCGTTATGGTTATGTAGTTTTGTTGGCTGAATGTGAAATTTCGTATAGGCGTATGAAATGGTAATGTTTTTATGTTGAGCTAGATGATTGTTATGGTTATTATGTGACTTAGCATGGCGACGTATTGTTGCCGTGGTTCTTTGTTAGGTATTGGGCGTGGGGCTTGGGTAGCCCATTGCTACTCTTTGAGTGTTGAATGAATGATTAGGTGCTAGTAATTATAAGTTAGGAAGCACATAATGACAGTGTACCGTTTCTAGTCACCCACAAGGGGTTGAGGGTAATCATAATATATTATTGTGATAAGAGGTGCTTAGTGGGACGAGCCATGGCCTTTTTCTGATCCAGCCGAGCGGCATAAGACAAGTAGTTACTGTTCCTAAGACAGGTAGTTTTGTTGATATGAGCCGACAAGGGCGTAAGACAGGTAGTGACTGACCCGGCCTTGCGAGGCACCGTGGCAGGTAGTTACTGATCTTAGGAACAGTTGGATGTTGCCAGGCACCCCTAGGTCTTTGACTAGTGACTATTCGAGCTCAAAACTTAGAATCCCGTGAATAGGGCTAAGTTTGACAAGAGCTTACGAGCAAGTTGCTTACTGGGTATTGTTTATATACTCACTCTGTGCTGTTTGCTATTTTTCCAGGAGAAAAGTAGGTTCGGGTCGGTGGCAGGGACGTGTGGAGTCGTGCAGCTGCAGAAGGGGGGCCCTTAGATTGAGTCCTTTTCTCCCATGTCGTTTTGGTTATGATTTTTGACGTCTTTGAAAACCTGCTATATTTTGTAATAGTAGCTTTTTAAGTGACCCTGCAGATCTTCGTTGTGTTTTATATTTTTTTTTTAAATGTATATCAGGCAACTTTGAACTTTCAGTCCCGTGTTCAAACTATGTGAAGTGTTGAAATTTTTTTTTGTTTTACTCCTAAGTCCACGTGGTGACCCGTGATTTGGTATTTCCTGAAGACCGGTCGTTACAACATCCATGATGATCGAGATGAACCATAGCAGCGTTGCACGTCAATTCCCACTTAAAACACGACATCAATCCTTAATTTCTTTTTCAAGAAACATCAACGACTCTTGATCGATATAGAGGGAGTTTAAGAGAGTGAAACGACGATTTTCAAAATCGAGAGAGAGAAAATGCACAGATAGATTCTAAGCTTTTCGAGCAAAGAAGCGGGATAAAACAAACATAATTTATTTGGGATTGTGTTACTAGTTCACTTTCAACTAGAATCTTTTTTCTTAAATAAAGTTTAAAATTTGAATCAAATCATTTGTAGCTATTACAATGTAGAACATGTCAATAAGATACCAAATTTTATCCAAACCACTAAATAAATGTGACCAACAAATTCCTTATTATTAGCTACGTAAATAATGTTCTTGTTGAAGATGGCTAGGAGTAAGTTCCACATCAGCTAATTTAGGGAATAATCATGAATTTACAAGTAAAAGAATACATATCCATTAGTAGGCAATCAGCAAACCCCGGAGAGTTTATGCTCAAAGTGGATAGTATCATACTATTGTGGATATCTGTAATTCTTAATCGTGGTTACTTTTGTCACAACTCGTAAACATCAAAGCCATGTTAACCTCAATTAGATCAAATCTTCAATCCATAGCATTATAAATGCCCAAATATCTTGAAAATCACTTTAAATTAAAAGAATTAAAACCAAAATCCCAAACATTTTAATCACCACATAACATGCCAATAAAGAACAAGAAAAAAAAAAGAAAAGAAAAGTGGATAAAAGTGGCAAAAAGTTAGGTAGAAACCTAGAAATGAGACATTGAAAAAGAGATTAAAGGTCCCTGCATGCATGGTGATAGCCCGACCAAACCCTAATATATTCTCAATGATTAATCAAAGCTCATGATGGCCTCTTCGACCACTTTCAATTTTTGGCCTTTTTTTTTCTTTTTTTCTTTTTTTCTTTTTGTTCTTTTCTTTACATTATTTGATGCTTCTTTTCCTCATTTCAAACCCACTTTTGTCCCCCCAACAGAAAATTATTACACAATCTAAAAAATGCGGCTGTCAACTTTGGGTATCATCTCATCATAAAATCAATTTTGATTATTATTTTTATTTTTTCCTAATACGATTTTTAGTTTTTTACGTTCTTTCTGATGAGTTTAATGAAGATAAGTTTGCAGAAGGACGAAAATTTAGTACTTTATTATGTGAAAAATGATTAGATTTATAGCTATAATTTGATATAGGCATAAGATCATATCAACCATGCTTAACAGAAGATAAAAATAAAATTCTAACGGAGAGGCAAAATATATGTCAAAACAAAGAATCTTTCATAAGATCATATCTATGATTTGATATCGGCATAAGATCATATCAGTGATGTAACGACCCGAAATTTTCTACTTAGGTCGCTACTGTATACATATCATAAATATTAAATGCGGAAATACTTCATTCAAACTTTCATAAAACATAACATTTAGCTTAAAACACAACCATAGACTTACGTGTTTTGAAAACAGTTTTAAAATGACACAACAAAAAACTAAATAAAATAAATAAATGTTTAAACATCATATACTAGCCTAAGATTAAAAAAATAAATGCGACTACGCTATGCATATATCATGGTCTCAAGAAAGTTGTGTGGTTAGATATTGAAGAACTGAAACATAAAAATGACCACTAAATTTTTTTCAAAACTTTTAATACTTCTAATTATAAAGGTTTGTGTGAATGTTTGCTGAATCACCACACCTAAATGGGGGTGAGAGTTCTCTTATTTATAATCATTTTCAGGATACAGAAATATGGTAAATTACAAATATTATGGAAATAGTAATAAAAGGAAAGAATAATAAATGAATGCAATATATTTGCCTTTAATAAGAGGGCAAATATGGTAACCCGTAATGTAAGGCAAATATCTATTTGCCTTATAGTGAACGGTCAACTATCCTTAACACTCCCCCGCAAGCTGAGCGTCGGATTTGAACGAACGTAAAGCTTGGATCTGAAAAATTCAAAGAGAGGTCGAGAAATACTCTTTGTGAAGATGTCAGCAACTTGGAGATGAGAGGGTACATATTGTGGCGAAGTTTGCCAGCGATAACAAGTTCTCGAAGGAAATGATAATCTAGTTTAACATGTTTGGCCCGCTTGTGAGAAACGAGATTGGAGCTCAAAAAAATAGCACTTTTGTTGTCACATAAGAGTAAGGGCTGCTTTGAAATAGGGACCTTGAGGTCATGCAAAAGATGCGTAACCCAAAGAAGTTCAGCAGCGGTTGTGGCAAGAGCACGATACTCAGATTCACAGCTGGAGCGTGAGACAGTAGGTTGCTTTTTGGCACTCCAAGAAACCAGATTGTTACCAAGATAAATAGAATAGCCGGATGTAGAACGACGAGTATCGGGACAACCAGCCCAGTCAGCATCCGAATAAGCGACTAGCGTACTAGGAACAGTGGATGGACGAAAGGTAAGACCAAAGTGGAGTGTTTCTTTGACATAGCGAAGAATACGTTTGACAGCAAGAAAGTGATCTACAGTAGGGGCATGCAAGAATTGACTGACAGAATTGACAGCATAGGCAATATCTGGACGCGTAATAGTCAAGTACTGAAGGGCGCTAACAAGAGATCTGTAGAGAGTAGGATCAGAGAAAGGAGAACCATCAACAGTCAGGTGTTGAGAAATAACCATGGGAGTGTGAACTGGTTTGCTATCGAGCAACTGAGCACGAGTAAGAATATCTCGAGCATATTTTAACTGACTAATAAAGAGACCATCAGGAGTGGGTGAAGCTTCAAGACCAAGAAAGTAACTGAGAGAACCCAAATCTTATGTAGCAAACTCAGAATGAAGCTTGCGAGTAAAGCTGTCAATAAGAGATGAGTTGTTGCCAGTAACAATAATGTCATCAACATAAAGAAGCAAATAGATAATGTTAGATTGCTGATGAAAGACAAAAAGGGACGTGTCAGCGCGACTGCAAGAAAACCCAAGTGTGAGAAGAAATGAGCTAAAACGCTGAAACCAAGCACGAGGAGCTTGCTTTAAACCATAGAGGGCTTTCTTTAATAGACAAACATGAGTGGGAAATCGAGGATCAATATACCCAGGAGGTTGTTCCATATGAACACGTTCAATAAGAGTTCCATTGAGAAAAGCATTCTTGACATCAAGTTGTCGAAGAGGCCATATATTTGTGACTGCAATAGAAAGCACAACACGGACAGTGGTAGCTTTGACAACCGGACTGAAAGTGTCAGTGTAGTCAAGACCAGGAACCTGAGTATAACCTTTGGCAACAAGACGAGCCTTGAAACGCTCGACAGATCCATCAGGCAAATATTTAATACGAAACACCCATTTAGAGCCCACGATGTTGGTGTTGGCAGGGCGAGGAACCAAAGTCCAAGTATCATTTTGTTGTAATGCTCGAATTTCTTCATCCATGGCAGCCACCCAAGCAGGATTCTTAGCCGCAGATTTGAATCCTTTTGGCTCAGTGGATGCAAGAAGAGCAGAAAGAAGTCCAGATGAGCCCAAAATACCAAGATTTGCTGGATGACGAGTCTTGAATATACCAGCTTTGGCTCGTGTGATCATAGGATGAGTGCCCAAAGAAGAGAAATCAACAGGAGGTTCAATAGAGGTCGAATTAGAAGTCGAGGGTGGCAAAGTGGAACCTGCAAGAGAAGTATCAACCTGCACAGACTCATCTACAAGGTCAGAACAAATATCACACGGGGATGAACTGGATCGAGGAGTTTGCGGTGATGAAGTGGTAGGGGGGGATGAATCAATATGATGAAAATGTGGTTCTAAGAAATTTGAAATAGGAATAGAGGAAAGAGGTTGGGTCTGGGAGCTAGGGATAGCAGGAAAATGGGTTTCATCAAATTGAGCATGACAGGTGATATATAGCTTAGTGGTGGCCGGATCAAGACAGCGAAACCCTTTATGAGCAGGACTATAACCCAAAAAAATACAAGGAATGCTGCGGGGAGAAAGCTTGTTAGGCATATAATCACGCAAATAAGGATAAACACGACAACCAAAGGGATGAAAATTGTCATAATGTGGAGTGTAGCCATAAAGGAGTTCAAAGGGTGACTTACCTCCAAGAAGTGGAGTAGGCAACCGGTGGATAATATAAGCTGCAGTGCTGAAGGCGTCAACCCAAAAACGAGAAGAAAGATGAGAGTGAAAGAGAAGGGCCAAGCCAGTCTCAGTCACATGACGATGTTTTCTCTCAGCACGACCATTTTGAGCAGGTGTATATGGACAAGAGAGTTGATGGTGGATGCCAGAATTACGTAAATGAGTTTTGAAACAAGTACTAGTAAATTCGGTACCACCATCGCTTTGAAATACCTTGATACGAGAAGAATATTGATTTTCCACAAATTTTTGAAATGGAAGAAAAATATCAAAAAAATCAGATTTAAATTTTAAAGGGTAAAACCAAGTGAATCGAGAATAATCATCAATAAAAATAACATAATAAAGAAAACCCGAATTTGATTTGACGGGAGAAGAACCCCAAAGATCACAATGAATAAGATCTAACACATGAGACGACCTACGTTCATTGCGGGAATAAGGCAATCGATGGCTTTTCGCAAGCTGACAGGTATTACATAATGATGGAGAAGGCAATAAAGACGTAAGAGAAAGATGACCTTTTCTATTTAAAAAAGAAATAACAGAATGATTCACATGACCTAGACGAGCATGCCATAAATCATATGAAGCACGTAAAGATTTGTTTCTAAGGGCTGAAATAAAAGCAGAGTTGCCGCGCTCCAGCACATATAGCCCTCCATCTCTTTTACCGGTTGCCACCACCCTTCCTGTTTGACGATTCTGGATAGTAATAAGATTATTAGTAAATGTAACGGAGAGAGGAAAATAAGACGTTAATTTACTTATGGAAAGAAGATTTTTAGTGAGGTGAGGGACAACCAAGACATCTAACAAGTGAATATTTGGAACATGAGAAAGAGTACCGGTGTGGGTAATGGGTAGGGATGCACCGTTTCCTACAATCACAGAGTCCTTACCCGTGTAATTTTTAGACTGATCCAAAATAGATGGGTCGGCAGTCATATGGGCCGAAGCTCCAGTGTCCAGAAACCAATCAGCAGTATCAAGTCCAGCAATAGAACATGACGTGTTAAAGGCTTCAGCAAGGTGAGCATGAGAAGAATCAGGTCGAACATACCGTTGGTTGCAGCGGTCAGCATAATGGCCCTCTTTGCGGCATATTTGGCAGTGAGGTGGTCGACGACCTTGACTTGAGTGGGTTCGTCCTCGATTAGAAGAGTTGTTTTTGTGAGAATAAGAACGACCTCGCTGGTTGGTAAAGGAAGCAGGGTGGCTTCCATGGGTGCGACCACGATTAGTAACTGTGAATGCTGTAGGAGTGGAGTTAGAGGACTCAAGGGAGAGCTGAAACAACTCAAAACTTTCAGCTTTAGAGACTAAATCTGCAAAACAGGGGATAGAGGTAAGAGCCATCTGAGCAGTAGAAAAAGCTGAAAATTCGGTGCCGAGTCCACGAAGGAACCAGTGCACTTTATCAATGTCCTCGACCGGTCTGCCAATGGCATGAAGTTGGTCACAAATTTTTTTGAAGGCACGGGCATACTCAGCAACAGGTTTGGTGCCACGTTTCATCAACTGCAAGTCATCCTTGAGTCTCAGTTCACGAGCTTTCGACTGATGGCTGAACGTTTCCAACGCAAGCCAAACATCATGTGCAGTAGGGAGACCAACGACAACAGCCATGGCTTCCTCAGTGAGAGAGGAGAGCAGGAGACAGAGAAGTCGTTGATCGGCTGCTCTCCATGCCAAATATTTGGGGTTGAGTGTTGAAGAGGTTTCTGGTTCAAAGCGAGGTGGTGGAACCATAGTTCCATCGACATAGCCCAGCATGTTTTGACTCTCAAGGAGAGGGAGAAGTTGGCTTTTCCAAAGAAGATAATTGGAGGAAGAAAGTTTGATGGTGATCATATGGATTAGAGTATTGAAAGGAAGAAGATGATAAGAAGATTCGGAAGCCATAGAGAAGAAAGGATCAGGGTTGTTAAACCGAAAGGGCTCTGATACCATGTGAATGTTTGCTGAATCACCACACCTAAATGGGGTGAGAGTTCTCTTATTTATAATCATTTTCAGAATATAGAAATATGGTAAATTACAAATATTATGGAAATAGTAATAAAAGGAAAAAATAATAAATGAATGCAATATATTTGCCTTTAATAAGAGGGCAAATATGGTAACCCGTAATGTAAGGCAAATATCTAGATATTTGCCTTATAGTGAACGGTCAACTATCCTTAACAGTTTGACTTGGTGTACGTTCATGTATATCTAATCATTAATTAGATACTGTCAGTTTAATATTTATTTCAAGAAAGTAATATATGTTTGTGTAACCTTTATATACTAACTCTTGTTTTTACAAAAAGAAACGTATTCTTTGATATTTGGCTAAAGCATCTATATACATTAGGAGCACTTACGAAAGATATCAACCTCCACATTTTCGTATTCGAATACTTTGATATTCTTATCGATCATCAAAAATTTGTTAGCATTATGAACTTTAATCACGACCATATGTTTTGATCGATGATAATAAACTTTGAATATGTTAATAGTTTTAGTATTTAAAATGTCGATGCACAATTTTCAATGTCTATATACAAATGAGCTAACGAACCCGAAGTCGGCATTTGGATGCTAACTTGACAGGCTAACAATTAAAATTGGTATGATGTGGTGCTTCACTAGCACAAATTTGATGATATGACATGGGTGTCGTGGGTAGGTTAAACCTATGATTGGATGACACATTGGTGAGCCTTGTTTGTGCTTCAATACTGCATGACTGATGTAATTCAGCAATCTTCTCTACCTTTTAAAATAAACTTAAAAAATGAAGAAAAAAAAAAGGCGGTCATACGCGATGTTGTGTGTGACAATCATACTAAGAAGAGAGTAGGTTGTGATCCTCACAATGAGACAAGTAAAGTAGGGACCCTCAAGTGGTGCCCATTCAGCCGCATGAGGGTCAAGAGAGACGAATTTCATAATGTGAACGAGGAGGAGGATACATCATCTAACACACCAAAAAGATGTGCAAGAGAAGTGTCAAGGCAGATGATTGCCACATAAAGGTGGCCGGTGGGAAGTTGGCTGAAGTGTAGTGCCAACATGAGATTGTGTTAGTAAATATTGTGTTGGGCTCTTGAGCCTCCCCTCATTGGATGCACCATCATGTGTGACAGAGAGAATATGAGTGTTGAGACCAAGGTTGCCATGTTGGTACGCACTCCCCCTAGCTTAGGCGAAGATAAATCGACGCTAGTTTGTTTTACCATGGTTTGGTGAGTCCTCGATCAAGTCCTAGAGGAGGGCCAGGGAGCTCCCAGGTGAGATAGCTCACAATTATTGGGTAAGTTTCTTTTCATGTTTATGTTGCGAGTCTCAAGACTGAGGAAAGGTCCATCAATGGGATAACTCTTAAGTAGTGTGTAGTTTCGAAATCATTTTGAAGCACAATATTTCTAGGGGGTCCGTTTGCAGCTAGTCTAAAGTCAAGTCGTCATCGAAGACGATGTCGAGATTAAGTGAGTGAGAGTGTCACAATCCATAGAGGGATTGTATCCCAAAGAAAGTCATCAAGGACGATGACTAGTTTAAGTGTGGGAGAATGTCACAACCATACTAAGAAGAAAGTAGGCTTTGACTCTCACATCGAGACAAGCAAAGCAGCGACCCTCAAATGGTGCCCATCTAGCCACGTGACGACCAAGATAAACAAGTGTCATAATGCAACTTGAGGATAGTTGTAGCACCTGAGCGGTTATGTACACAATTTTCCTAACTCTTATCTTTTTATTATAAAATTCCCAAAATCTATCGAGGGTCTTAAAGGTTGATTTTGAATTTGGCATAGAAGAAATAAGTGATCCGATAACTTCAAGGATGTAGGAAAAAAAAAACGAATACCCTTGGTCAAAGTCAACTGAGGACAAACTAGTCATTTTGCCCCTCGTACTATATCGGGACCAAGTGCAGAATCCTGGCAATAAAGAAAAAAAATAAGAGAAAGGAAGAGTGAGGGAGTTAGGGTTTGGGATGTGGAACAAAAAAGGACTTGACGAAAAACACCTTGGATAGTCGTTGGAGTTCAATTTCAACCAAGATCTTAACACGAAAAACATCTTAGATAATCGAGACTTGATTTTTAAATATATTCACCTCGGAAGGATTCTCCACAAAATTCATGAAACTCGGTAGAGATCTTGGTCTGGAAACAGAGTCTACATAGGTAGGTAGGTAGAGAATACCTAGGGGGCGAGACAACTCTCTCTAAGGAACTCGATAAAATAGCCTCGTAACTTTGGGAGAAGGGGTGTCTTCTCACAAAGTAGGTCGCGGTGACTAGGCCTAAGCAACTGTTTACCAAAAACACATATCTCTACAAAATCGTAAGACCATGTATGGGGGCTAAGGCCTGCCCAGTGCCAGAAGGTCAAAGAAGTTGGTAACCTGATGACAAGGGGAGCTAGCGAGTGAAGCCCTAGTGAATGGCGACCGTAACTATAACAATCCTAAGGTAGTGAAATTCCTTGTCGGGTAAGTTTCGACCCACACGAAACACTTAACGATCTAAGCAATATCTCAGAGAGAGGCTTAGTGAAATAGACATGTCTGTGAAGATGTAGACTACCTACACTTGGATAGAAAGACCCTATGAAGCTTCACTGTTCCCTAGGATTGGCTTTGTGTCTTTCCTGCGCAACTTAAGTGGAAGGCGAAGAATGCCCCTTCTAGGGGGCTCGAGCCATCAGTGAGATACCACTTTGGAAGAGTTAGAATTCTAACCTTGTGTCAGAAGATTCAACCAGGAACAATAAGAGAGAGTAACGTACGTACTTTGAATGCCAAAATTCAACCTATGGTTGGTATTTAAATTTGAGAAAAGTTTTAGGGGATATACAGATTTATACTCTACGATTTTGGTGAAGGAATGAACTCAATTCAAGTTCAAATTAAAAGTTATAAAAATGCAAAACTAAAGAAAAACCTAACCGAAATTTGCATTTGTGACTTTAGGAGAAGTGAATAATTTTCGGTGTGCCACGTGTCGACTAGTGAGGGGTAAAGCACGTTTAGTCAGGGGAGGACATGTGTTAAGAGCAGCGGGAACAATGCGTCACAAACTGGACAAATACATGCAACTTGCATCTTCTATCGACCTGACCTGCGATCCAAAATCTGAACTGATCCGATCCACGGTCCCAACCCAAACCAGACTAAATGGCCTGCGGCTGTAGTGTTTCTCGCGTATTATATCACAAGTGAAAATGACTCCCGATGTGTGGAAGCACGTGTAACATGCATGTGAGTCTCCTTTTGGTCCATTCGATTTCTGTTTGGTAGTTTTTTTGTCTCGATTCCAATAATAACTACATCTTTTATGTCAAATAGGACCTACGTGAGGAAACTCAATTCTCTTAGATGCCCACTTGGTGAAGAATCATAGGCGGAAAGGCATGCGACAAACAGGTAAGCTACCCTATAGATTTAGACAAGAAATATTTATGAAATTCACTTGGATTACATGCATACTAGTTAGCCTACCTTAGGAGGTTATTTCCATACTTGGGAGAAATGGATATGTAGAAACCCTAAAAAATTGTCTCCCTAACGCTATCATGCTTTACGTATCTCTGCACATATGTCTTATATTATGCTAAAAGAAGGATGAGAGATTTTGTGATCTGCGCTCCAGATGTTTGATGGATGTTAACGCCCTGTTGAGCATGTGTGGCTGTTTTTGCATGAAATATTGTATGATAACTTTAAGTGCAAGATTGAGTGCACTCTTCATTAAGATAATAGAACCAAGATCTAAGTTAAGACTAGGGTGATAAGGGTAGGTTGGCTCGTCACTAATTTTAGGTCAGGACGCCCCCAATAGACCTAGCTTCATAAGATCGCACGTGGCAGACGGAGGGTAGAAACCCTAGTGTTTGCAATAGAGACAAAAACTCCACGAGGACTAAACAGAGTGTAAACTGGAAAGGTAAGGTCCTCGAAGGCCACGTAACCACCCTAAGAGCCTAATAGACCATTACTGCCAAAAATCAACCATGGAAGCTCATTTAGGTTGCAAGTAGAGTGATTGGTGTCTATAAGTGTCTCACTACCCTTTCCGTACTCGTAACGAAATAGATGAGTTATATATGGACCAAAAAGGAAAGTATGGGCCCCAAATTCATAGTATGACCAGTGGTTCCTAAAACAGAACCAAATAGATGCTAAGCCATTTCCGTATAGGAAGCATGAGACCATGTCGGATATCCCAATAGTTGGATGGGTCGAGGGAGGGGTGGCGCCCCCCAAACAAGGGTGACATTGTGGACCGGTGGGAGGCACCAACTAACTTCCTAGGGATGGTCATCAGTCAATCACTACACTAGCATAATGAACTTTCAAGGTTTACGATATATAAGGATGAAAACCAGAATAGACCCCTACGGGGAACACTATACAAGAAACTCTCTTAGGACCTTGGGAAAACTCAACCGCTTAGAATGCACTAGAGACTAGACCCAAACATCCTGTAGAGCGATAGAAAAGTTCGTGGGAATTTATTATGCTAATTGTGCCATGAGAATTCATAAATAGGTTGCTTACTGAGTATAATTTTTTTTTTTTTCTCCAGGTGTGATGCAACTAGTACAGAAAAAAGCATGTTGGGAAGCTTGGGGTCATAGAGGGGACAGGGAAATTTTTCTAGTCCTCTTTTCTTTGGGCGTTTGACATTCATGAATCTTAAAACTTTTAAACGATTCCTTATGTTTCCTGTTACATTGTATCAAAACTTTCCTTTTTGAAATTGAAAGTTTTTAGTTGATTTTAACTGATTTCATGCATACATATTGCACCTGCGTGTCTTTTGGTTAGGGCCCATCTTCAAATTTTTTGGCCGTGACAATAATATATCATCTAACATACTAAAGAGATGTGCATTTAAGTCAAGCATAGGCATAAGTAAAATAGAGGCAACGATGTTGACATGAGGGACAAATATATGCTTAATAAAGGGTTAGAAAAGGTCCCAAGACTTAACCTCGAAAATTGGGGATTTGGAAGGAGTTTGGGCATGCAGCTCTGAAGTTAAGTCAATCCATATGAAAAATTGAAAGCTCACCAAATTTGGTGCCAATCAAACACTAGATGGACACTCCATGCCCCATAGGACCGTTTACTAAAATTTTGTTTACACCTGCCATTTTGGAAATGCCTCATAATATACCTTAGGAAGAGGCATGAGGTGAGCTCTATGTCAAGGTCCTACATTTTTTACCGTGTGGCGTCGTGATCTTTACACGCTCACGACTAGCCTTAAGGGGAATTAAGCCCCATATATATTTTTCGCCCCAGCTTTGTGGCTTCGTCCGACCTTAGGCAAGGTTTGTCTTCGCCAATTGAACATAGCTTGTGCGGAATCCAAGCTTGTTCAACCACACACACCGCCTGCGCGTGCATGTTCAATCATCTGCGACACATCTGACTTGCCTCTACACTAGGCCAAGTCGTTCGGCTCGACCATGCCTCTGCTCGGGCCAAGGTCTCTCAATACAACGTCGCCTCTTATCTTGTCATCTCGATCTCCATCGACAGGGTCTATATGTCTTGACGCCACCCCGAGTCTCAGGATGTCATCGACCATCATAACTCGCTCGGTCATTCCATCGAGAATGGGCCCGCGTGTCTTTCATCTCATCGGGACTTCCTAAACATCCATCCATCCAGGTTCTATCGAGGCATTGACCCTCCCGTGCCAATGTCGAGTCATTTACGGATACCGTACTAGATAGCGGGTGTATGTAGCAACCTCCAACACGCGGGCTAGGGCGCAATACCGGCACACTTGTGTCGTCCGATACTGTCCTTCAAAAACCAATTTCAAAGGAAGTGCCCCGAGACACTCGTCTCGGCACGCTCGCCCACACTGTGACACATGTATGTGCCACAGGGTAGCTCACTTAGGCCACAGGGCAGCTCACTTAGGCCGCCCTAGGCCATAGGGCCTAGGGGTGGTGGAGAGCTAACATCATAGTACCCCTATAGTACATTTTGAGCCATTTTCAATCTTCTAGGCATAGACATGAGTTTGGTGAACGGTCATACGGTGTCGTGCATTGTTCGTCCGGTGTCTGATTGACACCAAACTTGGTGAACCTTGATATTTTATATGGATGGACTTAATTCCCAAACCGTATGCCCAAATTCCTTCCGAAACTCTGACTTTTGAGGCTAAGGCCTAGGACCCTACCCGACCCTTCAACAAGCCTATCTTTGCCCCTCATGTATATTCGTTGTCTTTGTCTTGTTTATGTCTCAACTTGTCTTCAATGCCCACTTCGTGTGGTGGTGTGTTAGATGATGCATCGTCCTGCTCAATCGCATCATTGCACTCTTCTATATTGGCCTGCATGTGGCCGGATGGGCGTCTCTTGAGGGACGCCACTTTACTTGTCATGACGTGAGGGTCACAACCTACTCTCTTCATAGTATGGTTTTGACATTCTCCCCCACTTAACTTAGTCATCGTCCTCGATGACTTACTCGGGGCACAATCGTATTGCAAATTGTGACACTCTACACCACCTCTAGGTCCTATGGCTAAGAGAACTACTCTGTGGCCCATACATTTGTCACAATGAAAGCGAGCCTTGTGAGACGAGTGTCTTCGATGACTTCCTTTGAAATGGATCTTTCAAGGACTATGTCGGATGGCATGGGTGTGCCAACATTGTGCTCCTATCTATGTGTAGAAGGTTGGAATATGTACCTGCTATCTAATATGAAGTTCGTAAATGACTCAGCATGGACACATGAGGGTTCAATGCCTCGATAGAGCCCAAACAAATGGATGTTCAAGATGTCTCGATGATATGAATGAAACATGCGTTCGTTCTCAATGAGCAAGACTGGGTGAGCTATGATGGCCAATGACTTCCTAGGACTTGGGATAACATCATGACACGAAGATCGTGTTAATTGGAAACCAAAATGAGAATTCAGATGCGATGTTGCGCATGAGAGACCTTACCCCCGAGTCGAGGTAGGGTTAAGCTAAATGACTTGGCCTAGTGTAGAGGTAAGTCGGTTAAGTCACAGACGATTGAACATGCACGCATGGGAGGAGACGATTAAATAACTTGACCTAGTGTAGAACATGCAATCAGCGGCCGAAGAGAGGAGAAACGCGTCTAGCAACCGAAGGGACACATGTCAGGCAAGCAATGGAGAAGCGTGCCCCACTTTGAGCGCTAACACGTGGTGTCGCGTCTGATCCAAACCAATGTCCTGGACCGCATCCAACCCGCACGTCTGAGAAATGATCTGACAACCTACGGTCCAACTTGATACCTATTGTCAATCCTTGCATGCCATGTGTCGCATCCTAAAAATCGAAGTGTAAGGTTACGTTTGCCAGGGCTCGAAGGGCATCCCTGCCCGCACGGGCGCCCTTGGTGTGAAAGTTGCGTGTGGGAAGCCCTTTTTTTAGCTGTTTGATGTCCGATTGCCAATTTTTCATCATGATTCCAATACTAATCCTATTTTACTGTGAATTAGGTGCCTGCTAAGAGAATTCGTAATTTTTTTACTCCTCTACGCCTATAAATCAAGTTTGGGAAAGCACGCAACGGACCGGTAAGTAACCACGCAGAATTAGGAAGTAATACTTGTAGGGTGCGCTTGGTTTTGCAAGCATCTGATAGCCCCTGCACTTAGGAAGCTAATTATATATATTTGATGAACTTGCTACCCTAGTAGAATTTCATACTCATATTCTTGTATGCTATCTGGAATGTCCTACTACTGCTTATATTTGTTCATGCTATGTTGGCGGATGGGGGTATTTGTGTATCTGCACTCCGAGTGCTGATGGATGTTATTGTCTTGTTGAGCTTGTGTTCCTGCATGCATAGTTAATTGTACACAAACTCCTGTTGAATGATTGTGTGAACTTATTATATGAATGATAAGTAGTATTGTTGAGTTATGTCTAGGATGTACACTTGTAGAGATTGAGTAAGGTTCAGATAGGGGACCCTCCTATTGTTGTGTTTAGTGGTGTCGTGAGGGACGATTAGAGGGTGAACCCTTTAACCCTAGACCATTACATTCTTGGAAGTCTTGAATGAGTGAATCTGGAAGCCAAGATCCCTATCTCAACCATCTAACTACCCTTGAGACCTAGAGGACCTCTTTAGGACCCCCGAGATGAAGGGAAAATACCCCTTAGCTGACAGGAGTTGGTATAGCGTTTGAAGATCCTCCACTTCCCTTTCTACTTTGTTGCGATACCGTTGAGCTAGGCGAGATGCTGGGTAGGGTGGTGTTACTCAATGGTAGAATGACTACTCTACATGGTGGATTCGTCTTATGGTAGGATGTTAATCATACGGGTAGGTCAAGGTTTCCTGCATGACAGGTTCATCCTATGGAAGTATGTTAACCACGCCGATGACCTATTCGAGTTGGATTGTACCGAGGGTACAAAGTTTTATGAGGTAGCGCCTCATCCTCATACGCCAAATACCGCTTCAAAGGTTAAGTTCTTCTACCCCGAACTGTGTACTGAGAGTACTAAGACTCTAGAATCTAGATTATAGCTCGTGGTTCTCTCCTAAGACTTGGATGAGAACAAGAGCCTACAAGTAGGTTGTTTACGTTATCTTTATACTCTCTCCTTTCTACATTTTTTTTTTCAGGTCTGTGAAGTTACAGATCGTGGCGTTGGAGTGCTCAGGAGCTTGAAAATCACAGAGGAAATGTCGACCTAGGGCGTCGTCTAGTTTACATACGTATGAATGAAATTTATCATATCATGTATCTCGATCCATTTCCCCCCATTATATGAAGTTGACTCATGTACAACTATATTTTTTAACATACTTTGTTTCCTTCTTCACTCTGCAAAGGTTTTAAACTTGCGAGATAGTTTTATAATTGAATTTTTGTTACTTGTTTTCTTCCATTTTCATGCATTGCATTGTCTGTTCAGACTCTCCCGAAATTATGTTCGTTTTGTGTTCTAAAGGTTTCCCGTTTGTTCTTTAACGATTAAAATAAACATTTTAAAAATATAACGGTCTAAGTTTCTTAGAAATGGAATTTAAAAAATAATAAAATAATAATAATATATTGAAAAAGAAACAAACAAACATGAGTTTCAAAATAATCTCTCCCCCTCGAAAACGAAATTAAGAGAGAGAGAGAATCTATGTCTCCAAATCAATGGGACCTACACTACACTACAATCCAAAATAAAGCCCATCCTTCACCTACTTCAAGGGCAAATTGGTAACTTCACATACATGTTTGAAAAATCAAAAAACCATTATCCAACCAAACCAAACCAAACATATATAAAAAAATAAATAAAATAAAATAATAATAATAATAATAAAGAAGAAAGTGGTTCCAAATACATCTCAAATATGTTCGAATCTGTAACGTCCCTAAATTTTTACATATTCAGAGTCGTTACTAACAGCTCATGTTCATCTCTAATGCGGAAATATTACTCTTAAAAGAAAATATCATCTATAGTATGAATATCGAAAACATTTAAAACATTATCTTCTCTACAAAACACAGTCTTGATTTACGTGTTGAAATATGAAATACTGAAATTTAGAGAAATTAAAAACAAATACAAAATAGTTTAAAACAATGAAATAAAAAACAACTCATTCTAACCTTAAGACCTAAGAATTTAAATATGAGTCTACCATATGCACCTACTATAATCTCCGCTCACAATGCTATTATCCTTCGTGTATGTGCATCTTACCTTTACCTAAAAAATTATGTGAACGTGTGGTATTCACACTAATCCTCTTTAACTTTGTGACCGTGTGGGATTTAGTTGTTGCTCAATTACTTATGTTATTCCTTTTTAGGCGACCAACTTTATTTTCAACATTATTAGTTATTATTTTTTAAAGAAAATAATTTTTTGGTCATAAGAGTTTTAATCTAATTTTTATCCATTTTAAGTCTATTTTAGTCGTCATATCCTCGGGATCACTCTCATCTAGACGTGAGTTCATTTATATTCTTCTCATTTACTCAAATGTCAAATGATTTCAAAGCAATAGTGATTACATTTCAAAACTCTATAAGAATTTTTGGTCAGTAGTTCTCCCGCTTCCAGGATCAATTCTCCCGTTTGTCCCTCATAAAAAGAACTAGAATCCGCCATTTCGGCTACTATAATAGTGTATTCCATTGTCCTGCCTTTGATAAATGAATCAATACTTTCTACTCTAGGGTTGGGCCTGGAGGGTTTATTAACGCCTTCATGCTTCGAGTTGTTTCATGCCATAAATAAACGCGAGATCATAAAATAAGAAGATTGGAAAGAATCCAGTGGACCTCTCCGATGATTTAGAGAAAAAAAATCTTCACTAAATCAAGAGTTTCCCACCCTCTTTGGAATGGTTGATCGGAAGAAATTTCTAAATATATTTATAATTAACTTAGATTGTCACTCACTTCTTTAAACATTATAGCAGTGATCGCCAAAAAATTCATTTAAAATATTTTATGGCCTTCACAGTGACGTTGTAATTAGTCTTACTGTTGGAGTCAAGAAATGCACACACAAGCAATCATAGTAGGACCTATCTTTTCATAAAAACATCATGGCATAGTCTTGGACTCCGCTTTCCCGTCCAAGTTGGGTTTAATGTGTAGTACTTCTCTAAACATAGTCATGCACACATGAACCTACCACGTAGCCTCATATATGTACCATTTGAGTCTGGTTTGTCGAGCTAGCGCATGCTCATGCTACCAGATGCCACAGAGGGAAAGAGTCTACATAATATCATGTCAAAAATAGATATCATAAGGTACGCTTTCATACTAAACATAATGGAAAAGTACCCTGATGCACTTGTCATATACAATGCATGAGGTCCCATAATAATAAAACATCGCATATAATCATAATGCTATTCATACTCCAGTTTTTGTTCCTATACACATTTGTTACTCATTATTTTGTTCATGATTAACATATGTGATTTTCTAATGTCTCATAGGCATAGAGCATACGTATCAATATAGTTTACGTGACATGGTGTATGGGCGTACATGCATCAAATAACAGTGATAACATTGTTAGCATAACTTGTATGCGGTGTAACATAAATTATAGCATAATACACATCATACAATCATAAAATATAACATGTTCCGGGGCTACGGGACACGCGTCATTCATATAACTAATAAGTCATCCAACCAAGTAACACTAAAGCCACATATTTGGTTGGTTTAATTTGAAGTCACTCAATTGGATTTTCATTAAAATAATGATGAGAATTGATATGACAAATAATATAGTATATGTGACATAATTTATAATATTATTCACGTAAATTGACGTGACAACTAATGGTATTAATTTCGTTGCAATTATTTAGTTTTGAGTTAGAAATTAAATGTCATCATGAGTTTTAGTAGAAGTGATTTTGATTTTATGCTCTGATTTTTAAACCATGGAGACATCATGCATTTATATATATCATGTGCATCGGGATACTTTCCCGTTATGTTATGTTAGTACGGACACATAACTTCGACATTTATGTATCATGCAGACCTTTCACTTCTGTGACATCCAATGACACGTTAGCATGTTTAGCCCGACCAAACTAGACCCAAGGAGTATGTATAAGAGCCCGTTTGGTGGGTCCATGTGCGCGTGCGCGGGCGTGTGTGGAGAAGTACCACACATCCAATCCTACCTAAAACTCGAAAGAGCTCAAGGTCGTGCTATGTTGTTTTAAAGGATAAGTCTTATCATGTATGTGTGTTTGTATTACTCAACCCCAACAATGGGGTTAGTTAGTTCAAATACTCAAGCACGTGTTACTCTTACATTTCAAGTAAAAGTAAAGTGTCCCTGCACGAATGACAGTAAAAGCTAAAATGACCATGGAAGTTAAGATAGGATAGTAGTATACATTGTTTTCGGTTAGTAGTTTTATAGGTGGCTTTTCATATTCGTAGTAAAAAAACATTATGTTAAGGTTTTATTTTGACGATTTTGTTTCTGTTTCTTGTTTTAAACTAAACGTTAAGTCCATGGCTTCGTTTGAAATGTTTTATTTAAATTTTTGCATGTGTTATTAAAGGCATGCATGTAGTGACGTCTCTGGTTTTTACAAGAAAATTAGGAGCGTTACACTTGGTCCAACTACTATTTTATGGTCCTGACTCGATTTTCACGGTCACGTCGTTCCCTTATGCTAATTAAGTTATTTTTTTTTGTTAAATTTTTCTCACGAGCGTTGATGAATCACGAGTTTTAAGACATGTTATGTAATTGACGAATTAAAAAACTAAATTTTAAAAGAAATTAGTAGAAGGGAAATTTAGAAATTGTAATAAAATATTAAAATAAAATAATATTTATATTTGTTTGGGATTTGGGGTTTGGTGAGGGAGGCAAGTTGGTGAGATAGTTTCATTGGTGAAGGATTTTATGCAATGTGGACCCAAATAATATAAATTTATTATTATTATTTTTTTAATTCTATTTAGCTCGATACGGTCGTAAATTTGAGAGATTGAGCATGGAGTGTCACGGTTTTGAATCTCGAAATAAAGTTTTTGATATATTGAATTTTGAAAAAGTATATTCTCCTTTAATAATTTATATTTGAAAAAAAATGTTATAATTATTTCTTTTAGTTGAAAAACAATTTCTATAATACATTCATGAATTCTGGGAATATCTCATAATTAAATTTTAAAAGGAAATTAATTAACCTCGTTTGACTATGCACAATGGTATGATATTGTCCATTTTGAGCATAAGCTCTCGTGACTTTATTTGAACTTTCACACAACAATGAAGATAGTATTATTTCATTATAAACCCATGATCATTCCTTAAATTAGCCGACGTGGGACTTTCATTAAAATATGGAAACATTCCCCTAGCAGTCGTGTTTTAAAGCCTAGAGGGGAAGCCTGAAAGGAAAAGCCCAAAAATGATAATATCTGCTAGCGGTGGATCTGAGCCCTTACAAATGGTATTAGAGCTAGACACTGGACGATGTGCCAACCTTCTCGCTGTTCCCCGAACGGTGTGCCAGTAAGAACGAGTGGATTTGGGGGCGATCCCACATCGAATAGAGGAAGGAAAGAGTGCCAGCGAGAACGCTGGGCCCCGAAGGGAGGTGGATTGTGATGTCCCACATTAGTTGGAGAGGAGAACAAACCACCATTTATAAGGACGTGGAAACCTTCCCTTACGCGTTTTAAAGCTTTGAGGGGAAGCCCGAAAGAAAAAACCCAAAAAAAATAATATCTACCCCCGTGAATCAGGGCTTATACATAATGCACTTTTTCCAAAATAATATGATGAATACATATTATTTGGGGGGCCCACATTGCATAAAATCCTACACCAATGGAACTCGTCTCACCAACGTGCCTCCCTCCCCCAAACCTAAATATTATTATTTATTTATATTTTGTCATTTAATCTATTTATAATTATTATATTATATTCAAATATTTATTTTATTTTATTCCGAAAATAAAAAACAATTTCCATCATATTTGATTTGGAAATGTTTTCATGTTTCCTTTTTCCGCTCCCAGTCGATTCTAAAGCAACAAAAAATAATTAAAAAAAAAAAAAAACTTTAATTTAATTTAATATTTTTTTAATATATCAATTTTGTTTTCGTCTTGCTTATGTACTTTTTTTTTTCTTTCCTTTTTGACAAACTTCGGACTCTCTCTCTCTCTCTCTCTCTCTCCTCCGTTTCTGAACTCCGTCGTCGGCACGTTTTCCGTCGAGTAGTCCTCTTTTTACCCTATCATTGCGGCGGCTTGTCGTTGTTCTCCTCTGTTTTTCGGAAGAATCTCTGTTTCTTTGCCGGAGAGTTGGAGTAGAGGCACTGTGGTTTGGCTTTTACTTGGAGTGGAGGTGCTGTGGTTTTGCTATTGCAGGTGGTTGATAGATCTGGAAGCTTTGGAGGAAGGGAGAAATGGTGTTTTGCTTGAGTGAGATGGTTTGGTGTGTGTTGTGATCGAGATGTTCGTGTATGGATGAGGTAGACGGCGTAGATGATGACCGGAGCTCAGGCTACTTTTCGGCGAGGGTGGTGGCTGTTCGGTGAATCTCTCACATGGAATGGCAGATCCTGTTAGCTACGGGAATGCTAATCGTAACACCGAGCAGGTCTCGACTCCGAACTCCTCTGTGGTACAGCTTTGAATTCGACTTTTTTGTTCTCTTTTTTAATCTTGCTGGTGTACTGTTCCAAGTATAGGGGAATTTTGGTTTTGTAACTGATGTTTTTTGTTGATTATTTGAACTGTACCGCGTTACTACTAGATTTTTTTTTTTTTTTTTTTTTTTTTTTTTTTTTTTTTTTTTTTTTTTTTTTTTTTTTTTTTTTTTTTT
>NW_019268521.1:786902-787181 GCF_002738365.1 Cucurbita moschata
TTTTTTTTTTTTTTTTTTTTTTTTGAGCTGCAATTGTTCTCATAGTGTACTGCAAATTCTCCGAAAGCATTTCCTGGAAATGTCACTTGTAGCTACTATACGATGGATTTCAGATCCTCTAAATAGAAATATTTTTTGAGTCCTGCCAAAATAGGAAGGAGAAAGTTAAAGAATATATGATAATCAGAAACGTTTCAAGCGTCCCTGTTCGTCTAGTGCTTCTTTATTAATTTAGAAAACAGAGAACGGTGAACTAAAAAAAAAAAAAAAAAAAAAAAA